>NC_064809.1:51948020-52028893 GCF_023721935.1 Panthera uncia | reverse complement strand
AAAAAAAAAAAAAAAAAAAAAAAGGAGGTTAGAGTGGGAAAGAGCCAAAGCATAAGAGACTGTTAAAAACTGAGAACAAACTGAGGGTTGATGGGGGGTGGGAGGGAGGGGAGGGTGGGAGATGGGTATTGAGGAGGGCACCTTTTGGGATGAGCACTGGGTGTTGTATGGAAACCAATTTGACAATAAATTTCATATATTGAAAAACAAAAACAAAAACAAACAAAAAAAATATGCTCCCCCGCACTCTAATTACAACATTTTATTTTTATAGCTAATATGGTGTTTTTCAGGGTTACCGGAAAGAAGAGAAATCAGGACCAACAATAAGTCCATCCACCTGAGTTGGAGGAAAAAGATGGACAAGAAACATCCTTCACACTCATCAATAACCTTGAGCTTAAGTTTCAGAATAGGGCTAGGAGAATAAAAAAAAAAAAAAAAAAAAAAAAAGAGTGGTTCAAAAGGAGCAAAAAGCAAAAGGACTAAACAATATTCTTTACACAACACCCACGTTCCACCCATGCAGGAAGGCTAGCATTTCAAATGCTGTAATAGCCATCTATGTCCTATTGCCAGCATTATGGATTCAAGTGGAGATTTTTTTTTCCTCCTTTCATGGATATGTATCTAATGATAGTAACCTATAGATATGTCAAATACTTCTCATTTTGGAATGATGCTAGATTAAATCATAAGATGCCCATGTGCTTCACAGAAGGAAAAAGACTATCACCAATAATTTTCTTAAATATTTTCAAACTTAAAAACACTTGCAAGTAGATTAAGGGTGGGTGGTTTAGAAAGAACGGTGAAATAGAAAATAACAGTCGTGTCATGAAAGATTTTAAAGCACATCCATATTCTTTTATTGCACTAACATAAACATGTCACTAATACAAGTATTTATTGCCCACTGAATACATATTCACACAACGCTTGCTAATATGAAGGTATAAAAAAAAACCATAAGTTTTCAAGAAACTGTAATTTAGTTAGGAAACTACTAACCAGCAGTACACAATTAACAGTTAAAGGGCTTAAGAGTAAGACTACAACGAAGTGACCTGTATATGTGGGGCTTTCATAGCTGTGAAATTTTCATGAAGAAGGTCAACTATACCCAGTATGTGGTATTCAGAAAGATCATGAGAAGTTGAAATTTTCATGAGAGGAATTAAAGGCAAAAAAGAGGAAGAAACAAGTATAAACAATGGATTTGGTAGAGAAAGTTAAATGACTATCTGACTGAAATGAAAGTGTTTGACTAATAGTAGAGGTATACAACAAATAAAAGCACATGGTGAGGAGATAATTAAAAGAAAATCTAACTAAATTATGAAGGCCTCAAAAATTAAGGAGACAGGGGCTATCGGGTGGGAAAGTGTATTGTTTTTAGCAAGAAGCGGCTATTCAGGGCCTCCATGTTGCACCAACCACCCACGGAGCTCCATTCATAGCCGTCCTGTGGTTATAACGAGATGAAATCCGTGTTTCTAAAGATGACTCATGCATTATAGATTATGACTGTAAGCAGAGAGAGAATCTTCAGAGACTAAGACATAACTTCAGTAACTTAGGTACAGTGATAAAGGCTTAGAATCTTGACTGTCAAAAGAGGGGAGAGAAAGAAAAAAGTCACAGAATAATGATAACATAAAGAATGCCAAAAATTCTGACACATGCTACAACTTGGAATAACTTGAGGACATTACACTAAATGACATAAGCCAGTCACAAAACGACACGGTGTACGATTCTACTTATGTGACGCACCTAGAGTAGTCAAATTCATGGATACAGAAAGTAGAATGGTGGTTACCAGGGTCCAGGGAAAGCTGGGAATGAGGAGTTCTTGTTTAACAGGTGCAATGTATCAGTTTTGGAGGAGGATAGAGCTCTGGAGAGGAGACAGTGCTCAATATTATATTATACCACAATTTAAAGTAATAATTCTTTTTAAATGTCAAAACTTCATGTCAAATGGAATTGGGTAAGAATGAGAAAAGAATTCTCAACTCCTCTGGACCACTAGCTTAGAAGAGGAAGGAACACTGAAATAAAGGGGATCCAGCCTGACAGAGAAGAGGGTCAATTGTCAAATATGTTTGATAGGAACATCTAAATGGAAATGTTTCTCAAGCAGCTGGAAGCAACAGATAAGGGCTCTGTGGACAGAACAGGAAATATGCTGGTTTTTACTTTGGTGTCCCCATTTGGGGGGGAGGGATAGGGGAGTCCATCATCATGATCAATTCTGAGCCCTAGATTTTAACAGAGATGTTTCTAAAATTTATTATGTTAACATATTTTCCCCCACATTTTGATATCTCTGAATTGTTTTGGTCAAAAGAGGAATAGCATCTTTTGATGACAAAACAGTAGTTGAAAGAAACAGAAACTAACTTGATACAGCTTAGGGCAGGGTTATTCATAGAATGAGGGACAGGAGCACAGCGCAGCCTTAGGGGAGAAGCAGAAGCAAAGGAAGGAAAGCCCTGAGTCAATTAAGATCCCTCTCCCTTTGTCCCACTCCCCATAACTGCTTCATTCTTTCTGCAAATTGACTTTCTATGCTCCTTAGCCCCACAGGGATTCAGAAAGGTGCTTTTCCATTATGGAAAAGACTGACTTAACTCTCAGTCCCAATACCAAATTCTGGATCAGAATTTCATTGCTCCTGAGTCCAATCTAGTGCAGTCAGATAACAGGGTCAAGACACGCAAGTGTGGCTTTGATGGCTACACCAAGTATAGCCCAATACCCAAGTGGGAATTGACCACAACCGCACACCAGGGAAGAGGAAAGTTGTTGAGATATGAAAATCAAGTCCCACAAAGGACAACTAAATGAAAGGGTCATCTTTAGCCATGGGGGTGGGGGGAGGGAGACGTAAGAGTTCTAAGAGGCAAATGAGAATGGTCACCATCTAAATTTATTACATAAAATAGAAAATAAATATTAAGAAAAGAGGTCAAAGTTATAAAAGGGCACTTTTTGACTCAACACAACAACCATCCTATAGCAATGTTTTATTAAATATCCCACATATGAGATAATCTATTCATATTATCACTCAACAAACCTGCAGCATTGGGATTTAACTTTTCATTAATAAATACAAAACCAAAGCTACGAAATTCACATATTTGCCCAGCACCAAACAGCTAATACGTAGCAAAGCACAATTTGCACCAATGTTCATTTGGATCCAAAGCTCTTTTTTTTCTTCCCCAGCTTTATTGCAAGTATGAGTGACAAAAAGTTATATATATTTAATGCATGCAACATGATGTTTTGGTATAATTAACATATCATCTCACAGTTGTTACCATTCATTTCCTTCCCTTCTCTTTCTAACACACCACTGCTTTGTATTGGTTTGAATGTGCTGTGCTAGCTTTCACTTAAGGTATTGAAGGGGTGGCTAAATAAACATTTGTCACAGAAATACTATAGGAATAATTACTGTTTGAGGTGGGAAACTTACCTCACTTCTCTGATGATGTCCAGCTGTAATATTTCATAATTTTATTTTGGAATCAGTGACTTCATTTTGAAAGAATTCATCACAAGCAAAGATGAATATTTTTCCCATCTATTAAAGGTTTTGCAATCCTGATAACTTCTAAAAAGAAAATTGTTCTCCATCTAGTGCGTTAAAATTGTTGGGACTTCTTTGGTTTTAAGGAACAGAGATCTGGTTCATCTTTAAATAAGAAAGCCAATAATAGCAAATATATTAAAATCTAAGAAACCGTGTTTTCTAGGAAGAGTTGTAGAAGTGACCACAGTTAGTGAAACAGCTTAAATAGTTTTTAAAAGTACAAACTATTCAAAGTAGAATGTCGCCTGTGGCTTCAAACTGGGTCACTGACTTACAAAACATAACAACCATTAGGACCTCAAATGCTGTAGTAAATATCACTTTCAAGCTCCAGATTTCTGGCACACTAGCCCAAGAACCTAGGGGAGGGGACAAGAGGGAAGAGGCAGGGAGGGGGAATTCAGGTGGAATGATGGGAAAAGGCTGGTGCTCTGGGTCCACAAGCCCCCACTGCCTTCAAGGGCTTGGATCAGGTTGGTTTGTTTTAATCTATCCATTCATTAGATTTGCCTACGATTTCAGAAGAAACAAACGTTCCATTCTAGAAGAAGTAGAGAGGAACGGGGGAAGGGAGAAGGAAGAAAAATCTCTCTTTTAGAGCCTTCCAGACCCTTCACTGTCAGTGGATTCATCATTGCACTCTGAGAAACTATGCAGCAGAAATAATATACATACACACATAAGTAATGTCATATACATTTAAATTTTTCACGGCACTTAGAAAAGCCTTTTGAAAGACTTGAGAAATATGTTTAATAAAATGAAAATTATAAGAGAAAGAATGGCAATAAATTACACAATTATTGCATTTTCTTCTTGAAATCTCATTTGTATAGCTTACAGAACACAAACATGGAATATTTGAGAAGAAAAATGTGAGTAGGGAAAAATAAGAACAGATGCTACATTAAAATATTTATAAAGTCATTTAATCTTTGAAATAAGAATGAAGAATGACCCTTATGAAAAGAAACTCTTTAATGAAAGCTATCTGCAAATTAATGTCAGCTTGAGCTAATTTTCCACAAAGAAAAAGGGTGCCCTTAGTAATGAGTGTTTTCTCACATCTATAGAGCTGAACAGCAGACCAGAATAACACAAGACATCATTAAGAATATAAATTTGTTAACCATAATACCAGTTTTCATTTAAGGCAAATAGGTCCTCCTCCAATTATTTACGAAGGGAGACAGATTCATATGTTTAATTTTTTTTAACTTCATCCATACTCTATTATAGATTTCTAAAATATTAAGCTACATATGTGACATTTATAATAAAGTTTTACTTGTAAGAAAATGTGTCTTACCATACTTCAGTACAAGGAGTCTAAAATATAATCCAATTCCACAAAAAACAAATATTTATTATGTATACTACTTGCTTTTCAGGTACCTATTTTAAGAATACAAATACAATGCTGAACACATGGAAGGCAGATGAAAGTAATTTTTAAACAATGATAAGTTTACAAAAACTAACTTGAAACTCTAAACTTTAGGACTCCAAAATCCATTAAAATTTTAATTCCAAGCAACAGAATCTCTGAATTGTACAAAACTGGGGAGTACTGCTGCATCTTTCTCCACCAACTCCTTTCCTTATCTAGGAACCTTGGTAACAGCTACACTATATAACAACAGACCTCATTTTGCTACATTTAGAGCTACTACCTTCATTGACAAAGAATAACTAGGTGAAAACACTTCAAACTAATTCTGTCTCCTGCCTTCCTAAAGCCTTTCTAAAAATTCAGCCATTCAAGTGGAGTATAGCTACTTAGTTGAAAAAAAAAAAAAAAAAAAAAAGTTTTTAGTAAATACCTATTCTAAACCCAACCATGTATGTATGATGAAAAGGATCTATTAAGTGTCTGCTATGTGCCTGACACTGGTGGATGCTGTGAACAAATTATCTTAAAATTAAGTAATAACTTTATGAAGTAGAAATTGTTATCCCCATTAAGCAGATGAAGAAAAAGCCTCAGAGATGCTAGGTAACTTCCCCTAAGTCACACAGCTGGCAGTGAATATCTGCCTTGATCCCAAACTGTGTGTTGGACCACTATGACTCCTGACTAAATAATGCTGAGAAGCACCTTCAGATAGGATGTCTCTGACGTGCTCATGGAAATAAGACCACACAAAAGGTAAGGAAATGCCAAGCCGTGCAGTGCTATGTAGGAGGAGTTCAGGTAAATGAGAATGAGCTGCACAGGTTCTGAAGGGTTTGTGAAAGAATGTTCTGGATCAGTGCGTGAAAGAGGACCAGAATTCTAGTAAATCGCCAAAGAGAAATTAGGTCATCCCAGGGACTGGAAGAGAATGAGGGTGGGAAGAAACCTGGAGGTCTCGCAGGAAGTGGGGAGTATCCATCAGAGTATACAAGCGGTACGCACAAAGAAACCGTGAGAAGCCTGGATAGTCCCAGAAGTAAACCCTCACATAATAAAGTGGTTTTATTTGGGGGGGGGGGGGGCGGAGGGAGGGAGAGGGGCAGAGAGGGAGAGAGAAGAGAATCCCAAGCAGGCTCCTTACCATCAGAGCCACACATAGGGCTAGATCTCACAAACTCTTGAGAGTATGATCTGAGCTGAAATCAACATTCGGACCCTTAACTTACTGAGCCACCCAGACACCCCAGACCCTCACATAATAGAATGGACAAAATACATATAACACAGATGAAGAGAAAATTGAAGGGAACAGGGATGGATTAATAAGTAGCAATTTAAGTAGCATGGATCACACCTCACACTTCCCATTTCTCTTCCGTTACCTCTGTCACTTCTTCCTTCACACCAAATTCAAAGCTTTATACAGAAAAGCTGATTCATTCTCTGAATAAGTCTGTCAGAATAAAAACTGGGGAGGAAATAAAGGAAGCCAGCAGAAAACTCTGTATTGAATCAGCAAGCAGTGGGGAACCATTAGCGCTTCTTAGCTAAGGCCAGTAGACAAATGCATATTTTAAAAAAAGGATTTGTGCTAGTTCCTATCCCCCCCACCAAACTTATAAACTACACGGATGCAAATGAGCATGAAGTTTAGCAAGTAGCCAACAGCTCAAGAAAGATGAATAATGGCTCATAAGGAAAATAATCTGAATAGACAGAAACAAGGTGATCTGAGGTTAACAGTTCAAAAAGAGTTAAAGCATTAAGGAACAGTGATTTCCAGGAGACAAATGCTAGCTAAAGTCTTTGAGAATGGCTATTTTCATAATAGAAATATGTATTAGAGAAAGCCAAATTATAATAGCAATACTGGAAAAAACTTCTAGGACTATTTCCATAAGAAAAACACTAGATAAAGCCAAATTGAGTTAGAATGGCTAGTACTATTCCAGGCATTTATTTGGTAACCAATAAATCAATTAAAAATTTTTTAATGAGTGTCCATCATGTACATAGCATTTTTTTAAGTTCAATTCAGGATAACGAAAAAATTACGAGATGTGGTTCCTACCTCAAGCCACTTACAGTATTATATTTTTAACTTCGAAACTACCAAAGCTATCTTGTTCCTTTTCCACACCAACAATTGTATGGCTTTCTATAGCAGTGTGGTTTTATTAAGTCCAGACCCAATTACTTTCTTGCAGGATGCACTCCAAAATTATAACTAAGTCACTTTTACCAAAACTTAACCCAGTAAAAAAAAGGAAAAGTATTATTTCCCACCTGAAATAAAGTTATAAACCTCATGAACTTATTAAAACAAAAAAACCTCATGAAATATTGATGAAGTTTAAGAAATTAACACATTCCTATTAATACAACATATGATTTCTCTATTTTAGCTTCTCCCTGAATTTTAACATTAGAACTTTCAAAAGCCAACCTACATTCTTCTGTCTTTTAAATTATTCTTTTTCAGGAATCTGGCCAAATGATGTCACTTTAGATATGCAAACTTACCTGCCAAAAAGAGAAATTCCAGGAAAAGCCTTTGAAAGGATATAATTCATTAGGAAGTTCAAGTAGAAAGCTCAAGACTGAACTTTGACCAAATTGTTAAATTTCAGAGTAGAAAGTTAGAATAAACATTAGAATGTCTACCGTGTATACGGTCTCCCTTGAAATAGTTATACCTAGATTTCTAGATAGATCTACATATACATATATGTATATACAATCGAAATTAAATTTGATTGCCCTGAAATAGTAATATTGATAGTTCTCACAGTTTTGTGTTTTTTTTTATTTAAAGCTCAGATTTGAAATAGTTTTGAAATAAAAACAACAAGCAATACCATTCTTTGCCTTATAAAAAAAAAAAGGACAAATTTTTGGTTGTCAAACTTCTAAATCTCCTTCTGCATAAGAGATTGCCATTTTGAACATTCTGATGTTAAGTGTCTTTACTTCCTTTAAGAAGCAATTCCAACAAAACCTTTCCATTCATAACACAGTTGTAAATCTAGCCCCTAAATATTAGATACAATTGTGGTCACATATCCTAAACACTGTCCTGCATAAGAAAGATGTATTGTCACCCTCATGCCTCCACCTACAGCTCACGGAGTTATTAACTAAGGAAGTGTGGTTGGCTGTTCTTGTTGGAGGCTGACAATTATTCCTTGCAGCAGAATCAAAAAGATATCTGCCAGGCACTTTGGACAGCTAACTATAAAGGAGGGGGGAGGAAAGTTTAAAGAAGCACACGTTATAATACAGAAGCATGGAAGGATGAGCCATTCAGCATCAGGAAAATATCTCTAAATATTTAAATGGTCTCTGAGGATGTTACTGTACTGCTGCATTTTAAAATAATTCAAGTTGAAAATCAAGACCTTGAGCTAGAAAGAAAAAATGTAATTAAAGTCAGTGTGCACTATGAACACACCCACACAGTAAAAAAAAAAAAAAAAAAAGAAAAGAAAGAAAAAGAAAGAAAGAAATTCAGTTACCAACTGAACAGCAACAATAAAAATCCAAGCCATGACATTGCTTTAAGCGAGAGAAAAAAACAGACATTGCCATGCAAATAAGAGTTACACATTATTTCTTTATTCCTATATAACTTTCTTTCAACAAATAATTTTCATTAAGAAACAAGACTTCTTTATGTTTTTGTTTTTTTAGTTTTAAATATAACCTTTACTGGTACCCAAGTTTCATCTCCCAGAAATCTAGGTAGACTCCCAGTAACATATTATAGAATATTTCAACTCTGACAGCCTAGTTAGGACCACATCAACATAAATCTATGCCTCATACAACTAGAATATGGACCTATTATTCAAACCAGTATCAGAAAGTAATTTTGACAGTACTGTACAAATAAGGGAAAAAAGTTTCCCTTTATAAAAAGAAAAAAGTCTGTGAACGATTGGCTCAAAAAATTTTAATGTGTTTATAATAGAAATCATAAATCTCTATTAATAAATTTCTTCCATAAATTTGGAACAATTAAATATTTTTCAAAATCACTACACTGGGATGCCTGGGTGGCTCAGTCGGTTGAGCGTCTGACTTCGGCTGAGGTCATGATCTCACAGTTCATAATTCCAAGCCCTACGATGGACTCTGTGCTGACAGCTCAGAGCCTGAAGCCTGTTTAAGATTCTGTGTCTCCCTCTCTCTCTGTCCCCTCCCTGCTCGCACTCTGTCTCTCTCTCTCTCTCTCAAAAATAAATAAAACATTTAAAAAATATTTTTAAAAATCACTACACTTAAAAATACCAATGTCTGGGTCTGAGTAGGGGAAGGAGGGCTTGGTAAATGATTTTGTATTTAATTTCCTGAAGGTTGAGTCCAAGGCACTAACAGGGTTCAAAACCCTTAATTCAATTGCCCTAAAAGTCCTTAAAGCTCTATACTGCTTAACTTGGAGTCCCATCTTGCCATTCTCCCAGGAGAATTGCCTATAAAACTCCATTGACATTTCCCGACCCTATCTCCATAAACTTCCAAATGCTATCCATAAAATGGAGATAACCACCCAATTCTACACTATTGTTGCCCAATTTAATGAGAAAATGTACACTTAAGATATTTTCTGAATTTCCAAGCACTATCTACATGTAAGTTATAAAATCTCATTTACTCAAAAACATTTGTTGACCATCTACGTGGCAGGAAAACAATGTGGCACATGAGAAAGGCAGGCCAATTATACGTGGACCCTTCCCCCCACAAGACCTCACTCTTATTTCTAAAAATATTCACAATCCAAGGTGAAAAATATAAGTGCTATAAGAGAATAACACAGAGTGCTCTGGAGATTCAAAGGAGAGAGAACTGCCAGTTGGGATGATCAGAAAATGCATCGAGGCAGGTAGAAGATGGGTGAATTTTTTTCATTTACATTAGTTGGCTATCAGGATTCAGAGATGGGCATTAGAGGCAGGGGGCAATAAATGCAACAGAAATAGGAAACAAGGTTTCTACAGAGACCTACCTACTACCTAATGGGGTGGTGCATGGAGAGGCAGAGAGAGCAGAGAACACAAACCAGAACCAGCAAGAGAGCACGCACCCTATAAGCAATTCAAACAAGCTAGAAAATTAATGTGACAAAGAAGTGGCAGTGTGCAGTGACTGAAGGGGAGGGTGGGCAAATGAGAGAGGGTCCAGAATCCCAAATTAAGAGGTATTTGTTTGTTTGAAATGCAACTAAGAACTATGAACTACTGTTTATCAAGGGATTGACAAGAGCTTACATGAGCATTCAACAAAACTACTGTCATGATTACACTTGACCAGGAAGGTGTAAGGCAGAAGTTCAGGGGATGAGTTAATATTTAGAAAGCATGAAGGCAGGAAGATCAGTTGGGAAGCCACCACACAAGACAGGCACACCCTGCTGTAGAGTGTTTCACGTTATTATGCTTCACACGTACTGGGTTTCAATTTAGTTATTTATTTTCATTTACAAACTGAAGGTCCATGGCAATCTTGTGTCCAGCAAATCTGTGGGCACCATTTTTCTAACAGCATTTGCTTACTTCCTATCTCTGTGTCACATTTTGATAATCCTAACAATATTTCAAATTTTTTCATTATTATTATATTTGTTATGGTGACCTGTGATCAGTGATTTTTGGTGTTTCTATTGTAATTGTTTTGGGGCACCAGGAACCTTTCCTATGCAAGACAGTGAGCTTAATGGGTAAGTGTTGTGTGTGTCCTGACTGCTCCACCAACCAGATATCTGTCTGTCTCTCTCTCTCTCACACACACACACACACCTAGGGCCTCCCTATTCCCTGAGATAACAACAATATCGAAATTAGGCCAATTAATAATCCTACAATGGCCTCTAAATATTCAAGTGAAAGGAACAGTCACATCTCTCTCACTTTAACCCAAAAGCTAGAAACAATTAAACTAGTAAGGAAGGCATGTCAAAGCTAAGACAGGCCAAAAGCTAGGCCTTTATGTTCCAACCAGCCAAGCTGTGAATGCAGAGCAAAAGTTCTTGAAGGAAATTAAAAGATCAAGGAGTAATTTCAACTTTCAAGTCTTATTATTTAAAAAATACATTTCATAAGACTATGGCTCCCATAGGTAAGTATTCCTCTGATGGATCTGTGCAAAATAAACTGAAAACTGGGAAAGATCTGCCATTCTGATGCCATTAAGAATACTCGTGGGGCGCCTGGGTGGCGCAGTCGGTTGAGCGTCCGACTTCAGCCAGGTCACGATCTCGCGGTCCGTGAGTTCGAGACCCGCGTCAGGCTCTGGGCTGATGGCTCGGAGCCTGGAGCCTGTTTCCCATTCTGTGTCTCCCTCTCTCTCTGCCCCTCCCCCGTTCATGCTCTGTCTCTCTCTGTCCCAAAAATAAATTTAAAAAAACGTTGAAAAAAAAAAATTAAAAAAAAAAAAAAAAAAAAAAAGAATACTCGTGACACAGGGCACCTGGGTGGTTCAGTCGGTTAAATGTCCAACCCTTGATTTCGGCTCAGGTCATGATCTCATGGGTCATGAGTATGAGCCTGGCATCGGGCTCTGCACTAACAGCAGTGGAGCCTGCTTGGGATTCTCTCTCCCTCTCTTGCACGTGCTCGCGCTCTAAAATATTTTAAATGATAATTGTGATCCATGGGAAAAGATCAAAATAACATGAACAGGAATTTGGAAGAAGTTGATTCCAGCTCTCATGGAGGATTTTGAAGGGTCAAGACTTCAGTGGAAGAAATAACACTACAGATGTGGAAATAGCAACAGACCTAGAAGTGGAGCCTCAAGATGAGATTGAATGGCTGCCATCTCATGTTAGAATTTTAACGAATGACAAGTTGCTCCTTATGGACAAGCAAAGAAAATGGCTTGAGATGGAATCTATTCCTGGTGAAGATGCTGTGAAGACTGTTGAAAGGATTTAGAATATTACATCAGCTTAGTTGACAAAGGAGCAGCAGAGTTTGAGAGAATTCCAATTTTGAAAGAAGTTCTGCTGTGGGTAAAATACTATCAAGCAGCATTGCATGCTACAGAGAAATCATTCATGAGAGGAGTCAAATGATATGGCCAATTTCACCACTGTCTTATTCTAAGTAATTGCCACAGATGACCTTCAACAACTGCAATTAGAGGCAAGACTCTCCACCAGCAAAAAGATTATAATATGCTGAAAGTTCATATAATGCCTAGCAATTAAGTAATTTTTAATTAAGGTATGTACATTGTATTTTTAGACATAATGCAATGGCACACTTAATAGACTATAGTATAAATATAACTTTTACATGCATTTAGGAAACAAAAAAACTTGACTCATTTTATTGCAATGTTTGCTTTATTGCATGATCTGGAACCAAACCTGGAGTATCTCTGACATATGCCTGCAGTCCATTCAAGTATGATGTGACCAGGCCATAAAGTAGGACAGCAAGAGCAGAAAACGAAGGGAACAGCTTGACATAATGATTATCACTTTGAAGAAAGTTATATCCTGTGAATTCCGGCAATGCTTCTGCTGTCTAGTGCAATGGAAACAGGAAGCCTTCAGAGCCAGACAGACCTGGACTCAAATCCAGGCTCTGCATCTGATAAACAATGAAATCTTGGGTAAGTTACTTAACGTCTTCAAGCTTCAGACACAATAATAGATCTCTCTAAGGTTGTTAGGAGATTTAGCTATCATGGAAAAATGCTGGAAAATGCTTAGCATACTGGGGAAAAATTAGTAATTAGGAAAAGGATGAACTAGCAAGAGAAACAAAAGTGTTAACAATGTGACAGAGTTGGGCGCCAGGGTGGCTCAGTCGGATAAAGTGTCTGGCTTCCACTCAGGTCATGATCTCATAGTTTGTGAGTTCAAGCCCCACATCGGGCTCTGCGCTGACATCTCAGAGCCTGAAGCCTCCTTCTGTTTCTGTTCCTCCCTCTCTCTCTCTTTCCCTGACTTGTGCTCTATCAAAAGTAAATAAATTTTTTTAATTAAAAAAATATGAGGGAGTCAAAATGGGCTTTTATAATGAAGATTTCAGCTATCACACCCACATTCATCAGCATCTGGCTGTGTTGCTCCCTCAGAGAGCAGAGGTCTCAAGGCTGTTCATTCTCCAGTAGCTCCCTAACTTCAGGTAGCAACTCCTTATTTTTAAAACAGAGCTCAGTCTGACATTCGGCAGAACACAGAAACAGAACTCCAGAAGGTAAAATGACCTGAAGCCTTGGCTCCTGATCTCACACATGCTTGGGAAAACTATCTACTAATGGATGTCTCAGAGCAGAGGTGGACATGATAGGACTGAGGAGGAACTGTGCACACACCACAAGCAGAGAACCTGACAATGCTCCTAAATTAGAAAAATTAATGTGCTCTTCCCTCTGTCCAATCATTCTTAACAAAATTCTGTTTCAATTGGAATGACTAGATAGAAGTTAATACGAATTTACAACCAAATACTTAAAACGATATTTAAAAAAAATTTGTAGAAGATTTGCTGAATATGGTTAAACCATCCCTACAACAATTAGGAACTCAGAATATTGGGATACTAGTTGTATAGGTGAAAAAATAATTTATTTATGCCTTGCTAAAACAAATACTGAAAATCAAAGCATCGAATGCTCTTAAATTTATTTCTGTCCACAGTGTTGAAATTTGTTGAGAGAGGTTTCTTTGCTTCTCCAGTAGAAAATAACTGAAATTATAATAATACCTTTCAGCTTTTCTAATCAATTCTTTAATAATCTGAATCCTAAAAGTAATGACCAGCCAAGTAATTAAATGTCCATTTTAACCCAAAATTTACAACAGGTCCTAATTAATGTTCTAAAACTGTTTCACATATGCCTTTTAATCTCTTCCTATTTGCTTTTATCTTTCCATGAGGATGTGATTGATTAGAATCAGTTTGGGAAAAGTGTGCTAGTTAAATAAATGCAGTCAAGTCACCCACATTTGCAGCAGCTCCTTCGGGGACTTCACAGTTTTATATAAAAAGTTATATTAATGCCGTTTTAAGTAATATAAAAATCTTATTTGTGTACATGTATTCATAGTAGCATTATTCATAACAGCCAAAAAGTGAAAGCAACCCAAGTATTCATCAAGGGATAAACAGAATGTGATGCATACAATATTATTCGGCCTTAAAGAAGAAATTCTGACACATGCTACAACATGGATGAGGGGTGCTTGGGTGGCTCAGTCAGTTAAGTGTCAGACTTCTGCTCAGGTCATGATCTTGTGATTCATGGGTTCAAGCCCTGCATCAGGCTCTGTGCTGACAGCTCAGAGTCTGGAGCCTGCTTCGGATTCTGTGTATCCCTGTCTCTCTCTGCCTCTCCCCCAATTGCATTCTGTCTCTGTCTCAAAAATCAACAAACATTAAAAAAATGTTTTAAATAAAAAAATGAATGAACCTTGAAGACCATATGCAAAGTGAAATAAGGCCACAAAAGTATGTAAAATACATGATATTGTCAGGACACATATGTCATAATGCTTAGCATTGTATATGTGTAAAATATGAAACTGTGATTTACTAGAATATATAGTGACATTAATTTTACTGTGTCTCAGTTTCCACAGCTTTAAAATGGGAATAATGCTACCAACCTCCCAGAGTACTGATGAGCATTAAAAATGTATGACATGAAACCACAGAGCTCCTAGAAGAAAGCATAGGTCTTGGTGATTTTTTTGTGTGACACCAAAAGTAAAAGCAACAAAGGCAAAACTAAACAAGTAGGACTACATCAAACTAAAAGACTTCTGCACAGCAAGGAAACCGTTAACAAACTGAAAAGGAAACTTACTGAATGAAGAAAAAAATATTTGCAAATACATATCTGATAGGGATTAATATCTAAAATATAGAAAGAACTCATACAACTCAGTAGCAAAAAAAAAAAAAAACAAAAAACAAAAAACAAAAAACCTTAATAGTCAGAATATCTGAATAGACATTTTTCCCAAGAAGATACACAAACAGCCAACAGGTACAGGAAAAGATGCTCAAGATCATTAATTATCTAGGAAATGTATATCAAAACCACAGTGAGGTATCACCTCATACCTGTTAGAATGAGTATTATCAAAAAGACAAAAAATTGCAAGCATTGGTAAGGATGTTGAGAAAAGGGAACCCTTGGGAACTACTGATGGAAATGTCCATTGGTGCAGCCATGATGGAAGACAGCATGGAAGTTCCTCAAAAATTTAAAAATGGAACTATATATTGCACTTCTAGGTATTTATTTGAAGAAAGCAAAAATAAGAAAAGATATATGCAACCATGTCCAATGCAGCACTACTTATAATAGCCAACTTATGGAAACAACCTAAGTGTTCATCAGTGGATGAATGAGTAAAGAAAATGTGGCATGTATTTATACACACACACACACACACACACACACACACACACACACAGAATGTTATTCAACTATAAAAAAGAATGAAATCTTGCTATTTGCCACAACATGGATGCACCTGGAGGGAATTATGGTAAGAGAAATAAGTCTGAGAAAGGCAACTACCATATGATATCACTTATATGTGGAATCAGAAGACAGAGAGAGAGAGAGAGAGAGAGAAGGAGGGAGGGAGGGAGAGAAGGAGGGAGGGAGGGAGAGAAGGAGGGAGGGAGGGAGAGAAGGAGGGAAGGAGGGAGGGAGGAAGGGAGGAAGGGAGGAAGGAAGGGGAAAAGTTCACAGATACAGAGAACAGATAGGTGGTTCTTAGAGACAGGAAAAGGATGGAGAGTGGCGGGGGGGGGGGGGGGGAAGGAGGTGCAAAACATAAAAAAAAGGCATTCATAAATGTGAAGTTCTTATAAACTCTTAGCATTTAGCCAGGCTTATAATAAGCAATACATTAGTTTAATAATAGTTATTATTAGCATCATCATCAATCTCAGCCCGTAAAACATCTCTATGTGGTACTTAAAATTTTTTTACATAAAACCTAATATATTTTATATGACAAAACCTAAACTTTAATTTCTAAAGCTTAAGCACATTATAATTTATTTAAAGCCACACAGTTACTACATGACAAAGCAGGGATATGACTAATTCTAGGCTTTCTGACCATTTTCTAGTGGTCAGTATTCCCTTCAAAATACTGGCAAGCAGAACTGGTCACAAAGCTACAAACCCAGGGGAATTCTGGATATTATGCCGCCAAAACCAAGTCTAATAAGGCAGCAAATAGGAGTCAACTCATTGAACTTGCACCATTCAACACTTAATATTTATTCTTTACTTAAACAGGAATTAGATAAGTGTCCAAATTCTCTCGCTGTGAAATGATACAATCATTTCAAAAACTAAATTTACAGAATTTCCATTTTCTCCCATTAAATTTCATGCCTTTAGTCTCTGCCCACTGTTAAAATCTATGCACACTGTGAAATCTATATCTAATCATTCAATTACATATGCCTTCCAATTTTTGACAAGTAGACATTTAATAAATATGCTTCCTCTGTTTTTATTCAAGTACTTAATAAACCGCTAAAGAGAACCTGAGCAAGCGAAGTGTCCTGGCTTTGGAGATTCAGTTACAAATTCTCCTGTGCTCTTCTCTACTTCCCACCCAGACCAAATTTTAGTGGTTTCAGGGAGAGCACCAGATGCCAACTGGAAGATAAAGGTATCAATACAACGAGCTTTATCATGCCAGTAAAATTGTAATGGGTCCCACAGTTTAACCACGTTCAGAAAGGGAACTAAAGAGGGAAACCAACTAATGGAGAAAAACTAGCAAAAGGGTAACTACAAATTAGGAGAGGAATGGTTTTATAAGTATCATATTTTTCAAGACTTCTAAGAAACTATGAGGGTTTGTTGTTGTCATGTTTGCTTTCTCAATTACAAAAGGAATGGATTCTTTAAACAAACATTTAAACATAGAAGAATGTAAAATTAGAAAAAAAAGACACTCTTTTTCTTTTTAACAAACCCCAGCGCTTCTTTAAGAATATACTGGTTCCTTCAATTACAGAGAAACCGTTATGATTCATTCAAGAAATTCATCTCTACTGAGAACATTTCTGCCATCTCACTCCCTATATAACCATATAAATCCTACACTACCAATCCCAAATTACATCCTAAACATAATAACGGTGGCTACCATTTATTGAATGTATAATATTTTCTAGTTTGCAAACATCATTTAACTTAACAAGCTTATAAGGTAAAATTTACTATCTACATTGCATAAATGGATATATTCAGGGTTAGAGGGATCAATCATTTTACCCAAGGCCAGATGGCTAACAAGCGATGGGAGTAAAGATCAGAACCCAAATCTGATAACAAATGTTACTTCTTAATTACTGCACTAGACTTGAATTCCTCCACTCCATCAATAGATCCTGCTACCACTATTTCACATTTACAATAAGAATTCAATTTGTTTATTTCATCCTCTTGTTCATGCACAGTGATAATAAAAATAAGTGCACAATACTCTAAAATCTTTCCCAAACTTAGCACGATTAACCTTTTGTGGCAGATAATTCTTTATTTGGGGGAATGTCCTATGCATTATAGGATGTTTAACAGCATTCCTGGCTTCCACCTAGTACATGCATGTTGCTAGCACCCCTGGGATCCTAACCACTAACGATATCTTCAGATTTTGCCAAATGTTCCCTAGGGGCAAAATCAGTCCCAGCTAGCAATACAATACTCTCAAACTTTGGAAACACAGAATCAGAATGACTAATTCAAGTTCTGATAATTTATATTTCAAAGTCCTATTTTCTTCTGTGAAGATTACAATTACAGAATTTGGCACTTCTAGAAGAAAACGTGGAGTTCTACATAATTACAATGCTTTTCTGATAGCTAATGTGTTCCACAAATATTTAACTAAATTAGATTAAAAAAAAAAAATTTCAGGTACAATTCTTTAGCAGTTGGTGTCATTCCAATGTTAAATAAAGTACACCTTACTTTATTGCCCAAAGTGCTACAGAGGTTTGTATTTATCCCAACTCCTGAAAAAGTAATTTATACCATCTTTAAGGCAGAAATACCCTTTTAGAACTTCCGGTGCTCAAGCTACTCTCTGCCTCATTTTTTATGATTTCCCTGTAAGTTACAAGCATGAACTCATAAGCTATAGAAAATAAATAATGAAGCATAACTTTATGGGGAAAAATATGAAATCGTCTGTCATCCAAGGTTAGAAAACCAGTAATCAAAAGTAAAATCTATATGACCTGTAAAAATGGAGGTAAATATTGCCTCTTGCAAGAATATTTCATTCATGTCAAATGAAACTCCTGAAAAGGCCCTTCCTCTAAGCTATATTTATTTAAATACCTCCTTACAGGAACTTTGTACAGGAAAGTAAATGTTCACTTGATCCCTAAATTAGGTTCATGCCCTTCTTGGATTAAATTTATAGAGATGTGATTTGCAAGTTTCTTTTTTTTTTTTTCTCTCACTTCAACATACCTGATGGATGTGACACACACACACACACATCAGTAACTATGGCTCACAAAAGCATTGATTCAGGAGGTGGGGAGGTCTCCCTCAACAGAACATATCAGAATCAAAGGCAGGTTAGCGTCTGAAAAGCCTACTATGTGATCATCACCTTTGTAGGAAACAAAGAGGCAATGTTCCTACCAACTCAAAGATCTCACCTAGGATAAAAAGCTCATTTCACCATTGAAATGAACCATCTTATGTTGATAGTATTTCCAAGGGCACCCATAATTTGGGACATCAAAGCTCATGACTTCCCTTTTCAGCTACATTTCAGATCTATATGGAGTGCTAATACAGATATTAAAACAATTTTTTCAAATTTAAGTATTATGTACAAAATCATGGACAAAATGTCACATTTCTGTACTGGTTCTGTACCAATGAGAACTTAAGACATTATTAAACTTGCTACAGATTTCTATTGTGTTAAAGGTCTACTCTGAATGAAGAGAAAGCAGATAAATGGAACTATTTTAAATCCCTAAAACTTGAACAAATTTCACATATATAGTGTTGCTTCCTCTCACTTTTCACTATTCTAACCATACATAAATCACTGGAAGATACTTAACACAGCAGAAACCTTGACTATCTCTTCCTCTTTTCATGTGAATCAAACAAAAGCAAAAAGTCGAAAGTACCAAACACACAATACAGACTGAGCTTAGTGAAGGTCTTCAAAGTTTTGACTAAAAATTAAATATATATCTATAGATTATTTTGCTAACAAAAAAAAGCAAATGCAGTCTTAGTATATATTAAGGATCTTACTATCTAGATTAGTGGTTTGTAAGCAAGTATATTACAGAATCACACATCCTACCTACCTGTTCACCTGTATTTTAATATAGTTTAGGTCTAGGATTGGTACTTAGGCAAGTATATGTTAAACAAAGGTCTAAATTATTTGGTAAGAAAAAGGAGACAATCACACACTGCTTTGTCCCAATTATACCACATTTAAACTACTGTACCAGGTTCCAGACTTCTCAATTTCAAAAGACCATGACTTCCAACAAGAGGTAGAGGGGAAGAGGAAGGGGAGAGTAGAAATACTATGGAAGGGAACTTAGTTCCCATCATGGTAGCAATGAAGCAAAAGCTTATAGAGGGCCACTTGTTAGGAATTTTATAAATTTGGCTCTACCTTTAATTTCCCTCCAACTCTAGAATGTAACAGCAGTGATGCTTTCTAGGGAAAGGAACACATACATAAACAAGAAAAAAAATATCTCCAAAATTCCACAATGATATATAAAAACAAGTTCAGAAGAATACGGAGAGCAATGAAGGGTTTTACCAGGTGGGAAACTTTACAAGTGGGCAAAGAATAGAAGTTGCATTGCACTTAAGGAAACTTGACCTAGAATGCATAGCCTAATATATTTTATACATATGTAATATATGTTTATAAAAACAAACCATTTATTTATTTATATAAACACAAATCGTGTTAAACATTTAGAATAACCCAAGAAATCTACCAAAGCAGAATTCAACCAGATGATTTTACAAGGTTAACGGCTCTAGACTGCCTAGATTAACTCAACTGACAAAATAATTTGTAACTAGTTCTATGATCCAGCATTCATTTGTTCGATGATGAGAAGCTTGACCATGTACTTTTAAAATGCAGTCTTGGGGGGGCTCAGTCAGTTGAGCATGCAACTCTTGATTTCAGTTCAGGTCATGATCGCATGGTTGGTGCAGCTGGAGCCCCTCAATGAGCTCTGTGCTGACAGTGCAGAGCCTGCTTGGGATTCTCTTTCCCTCTCTCTCTCTCTCTCTCTCTGCCCCCCCCCTTTCTTTCTAATAAGTAAACTTTTTTAAAAACTTAGAATGCAATCTGGGGCTATGACATAAATCACCCAAGAATCTCAGAGGATTACAGAGACTGCAGTGTCTGTTGACTCTAGATGGTCTATTTCAGTGGTAAGATCAACACCAAAAATACTAAGTTGTCTGTCCTGTAAGATTTAAGACTAATTTACAATCTAATCTTAAATAGGGTGATCATCTTTGAACTTATTAAAATGGCCAAAGCCTACAACCTTTCTGTCCTTGTGGTTATAGACAGGGCACAAGAGGCTTCTGGTTCTTTTTTAAAAGTATGTACATACTGAGCAAGGGAACATGGTGAGCAAATGTAACTCTGACACTGAAATATTTTGTGTGAACAAATGAAATTGGGCACCTTCAAGCAAACAAGGTCACATGAGGCTGCAAAAGTAACCTTCATGGGATATGTCCAAACCTAACACATACACACATCACCTTCCCTTCCTCACTCTGAGCCTGAAAACAAATGCACGCTGATATTCTGATGCTTTCTCTCTCTAAGAAGGGCATTACAATACTTCCAGCGTCCCAGATTCACAGACTAAAGGACTGTCCCGGACACTTTGTTAACACCTTCCACCACCGATCACTGACTAATCTTGCCAATTGCAGCTCTTTGTTTTTTCTTGAATCATCTATGCTTTCCAACCTCAACTTTTCTAATAAATCCCATGGTTTCTAACCAGGACTTTTACAATAGTCCCTTACACATCTCCCAAAAATGTCAGTTTGTCCAGTATTTGATCCACTGCTATCAAAACTATGTTTCATCTGTTGGCATCACTCTCTGGTTAAAAAACTTAGTAACTGTCAGGGGCCCCTGGGTGGCTCAGTTGGTTAAGCCTCTGAGGGGTCAGCTCAGGTCATGATCTCATGGGTTCCTGAGTTCCAGCCCCACGTTGGCCTCTGTGCTGACAGTGCAAAGCCTGAAGCCCACTTAAGGCTCTGTGTCTCCCTCTCTCTCTGCCCCTCCCCTGTTCATGCTCTGTCTCTGTCTCTCTCTAAGATAAACATTAAAAAAAAATTTAAAAACTAAGTAACTTTCGGCACAGACAAAATAATGTTCATATTCCTCACCCTAATCTTAGAATACTCCATTATTCATTCCTCTATCCCCACCCTTCTCTATCTTAACTCTTAAAAATTTCCCACCATCCCACCCCTCCCACATCCACAAAGGCTAGCCCTCTCCATTCTACATGTCATTTCCAGAATACACCATCGTTCCATACATGACATCCAGTCCCACAACATGTTTTGTCCTTTCTCTGTCCTTCCCTCTGAACCTCATGTGCACAGGGGAAACACAAACATTCCTATAAGGATACATTGAGATTTTTCTTCTTTTTAAGTTTATTTATTTTTGAGAGAGAGTGAAAGAGAATGAGAGAGAGAGAGAACATGACCAGGGGAGGGACAGAGAGAGGGAGGGAGAGAGGATCCCAAGCAGGCTCTGTAATGTCAGGGCAGAGCCAGCGGGTGGGGCTTGATCCCACCAACCTTGAGATCAAGACCTGAGCCAAGATGAAATATCAGACGCTTAACCCTTAACTGACTGAGCCACGCACGCATCCCCTTTTCTTCTTTGTTAGATACATTCTTTATATTGTACCATATATACACAAGAAAAGGTGGGAAACAAATACAAAAGAGAAGTCAGAAAGGAAGGGGAGACAGAATTTTACCACAAATCCATGCTAAGAAGGTGATAGTATTTGAGGGGCACCTGGGTGTCTCAGTCTGTTAAGAATCAGACTGGGACTCAGGTCAGAATCTCACAGTCCTTGAGTTCAAGCCCTGCATTGGGCTCTCTGTGCTCTCTGCTGTCAGCACAGAACGCACTTTGGATCCCCTGTCCCCCTCACTCTCTGCCCCTCCCCACTCGTTCTAAATAAATAAACAAACAAACAAACAAACTTAAAAAAAAGAAGGTGACAGTATTTAAGCATTGAATTTAGCGCTGATCTTTCAGGAGTGCCAAGTTCTCATAACTTTCCATATTTCAAAGTATTTATCACTTTGCACTGCAATCATTTGTTAATGTTGTATCTTTACTATCTACTCAGGGAGGGGGTGCAACAGAGGTCCACTCTGAACCCTTCACCAACAATCCCACCTCTCTGGTATGTTCTGAGAACTCCTCAAAAGTTCTAAAATTTAAAAACATGAACACAGTAAGTTTTCCAAAGAAAATTCCCACAGGCTAGGGATCCCTATTTTCAATCTAGGAGCTAACCATGCTAAAGGTGACTTTCCCACTAGGAACGAGAAACTTACTTACTTTACCAGTAAGTACTGGTATTCTGATCTTCCTCACAATTAAATTCCCTCATATAAATTAATAACCTGACATTCTGATTCATGACTTAGAATTTTATTAGTGTACTTTAGCAATGAATAACCTCTGGTTCTATAGAAAAAGCGCATCTCTGACCTGCAAGGCTGAGATCTGGATTCTAGCCAAATGCTAACTTCAGTGCCAAAACCAACACCCCTTTCCCCACCCCTAACACACACACATACACTTGACAGAGAAATGCCTACCAGTCTCTGTCACCTTAACTCAACCATATTAAACATAACCAGCAATCAGCTAAGGCTAATCTACTTATGCTCTTTGGATAGAATAGTAAAAAGATGAAATGCTTGACTAAAAATTTTTTGTTTTGTTTTGTTTAAACACCATCTCTGATTCTATCATATTTATTTCTGCAAAGGTTTTTTTAAGTGGGCCCACACCCAGTGTGGAGCCCAACGCCGGGCCCAAACTCAGGACCCTGAGATCAAGACCTGAGCCGAAAACAAGAGTAGGATGTTTAATCATATGAGCCACCCAAGCGCCCCTGCAAAGATTTTTCTTTAAGAGGTAGACACATTGTCTTTATGTTTTTAGGTAGTCACAGAAATTGTTTTAATATTTTAAAATTTAGTTTTACATAACTTTACAGTTCTTAAAGCATGGTAATAATCCAAGGTGTGGAAATAATTTTTAAAATGTTACACACACACTGCTTTTCCCCCCATTCATCGATTTAAACAAACCATAGCAAATGAAAACATATGAAGTTCCTTAGCCTCATATGGGAAATGCAAAGAATAATCAACAAAATCCTGACAAGTAAAACTGAAATTAATCATTATACACAGTATAACTCAGATGCAGAAAAAGCAAAGCATAAAAATAACATGTTTCTGCATATAAATGATGGATAAAAATTTTTTAAATATTATAAAATAAAAAGGCTTATATTTCTAGACTATGCATAAACCATTAGAAAAATTATATTATGTATTTAATAAATACTTTGGTACTTAAAAGGACTTCAGGCAAAGATATTTTTTTTTAACGTCCATTACTTTGAAAATCATTATGAACCTGACTTTTTTGCAACTTTACTGGCCTGAGAATCAGTGAAGTAGGCTCAGTACTCTCTTATGTACGTTTTAAAAAGAATTGTCTCTCCTTAGTAGAACATCATTTGTTTTCATATTCATCTCAACATATCACAGGAATGCAGTTACAGTTTTACTACCACCTTTTAACCTAAACAGGTCCAAGAGCCTTTGTAAAAATTGAAATACATTTCCAAATATGTATACATATTTCAGTGCATATGTATATTTCTTTTATGAAACTATATTTCCAGGTCACATCACAAAAATTGTGTATATGTCAATCTAGAGTTTCAGGAACCCATTTCAGAGGGTCACATACCAGTTAAACATTGATCTTCTAAGAAATTTAAGCTTGTCCAACCATCTGGGTCAAGAGACAGGAATGTAAAATTTTACTTCAAAATTTTATTAATTTTGCCCATAGGTCCAACAACTATGGAGCAGGTGGTCCTAAAAATGCTTTCTGAACATGTCAAGCAGAACAATGTCAAATGACTACATTTATTTACAATGTTTTAATTGTTTTTCTGATTATAAAATGTGTGTTCAGGTTTAAAAACTTTAAAAGTACCGAAAATAGAAAAGTAAAAATCACCCATGATGCACTCATACAAACAACAAACATTTTGACAACTATCCTCTCTGTTATGCATTTTGTTGTTACAGGTGATAGCTTGCCATATCCTTGATTCTGTTTCCTAGTTTTCCTCTCTACTCATCAACACATTTTCCTATGTGATTAAACACTCTTCATTTAACACTTTTTAAAATTCCTATCTTGTGTTGCTCTCAAGCAATACATAAAATGTTTCAGAATCAGATATTAACCACAGTGTGGAGTTAGCAAACTCTGAGAAATTGCAGGGCAATCAGGCTATCAGAATTTAAATATTTATATAGCACCTATCATTGAAGTGCTCTGTAGGTTGACAAATGGTCTGACTTAATATGAAAACAAAATAGAAGTTTTTCCTCTATAGGAAGGTGTGGGATGGACTGGCCGCATGCCTTTAGATAAGATGGGATTTGTCAGACTATTTGAAGACAAATAAGAAGAGAAAGACTTGAATTTTCCTTGAACAGTCTAATGTTTTTGCTGTATTAGAGGCTGAAATGTTAAAGCATCTACAAATACATCTGTTTAAGAGGAAGAGCATGAGGACACTTAAATGTATTAAAAATTTGTTTTAAAATAATAAGACACATATGTAAGAATAAAATTCCAAAACCAACTTTTATCAAATGTTATAATACCCTAACAAACTAATGACATTTGAAGAGTATAAGACATCTGATTAGAATTTGTTTCAATGTGGGCACCTAGGTGGCTTAGTTGGTTGAGTGTCTGACTTCAGCTTAGGTCATGATCTCATGGTTCATGAGTTCAAGTCCCACATCGGGCTCTGTGCTGACAGCTCATAGCCTGGAGCCTGCTTCGGATTCTGTGTCTCCCTCTCTCTCTGCCCCCTCCCCTGCTCACGCTCTATCTCTCTCTCCTTCAAAAATAAACATTAAAAAAAATTTTTTTAAAGTAATTTGTTTCAATGTAAGGAGATCTGATGGTTTTCCTGAAAGTGGGGTTTACAATTTGTACATCCTCTGAAAAGCAAAGACAAAAGATAAACTTGGAAAGCAATAAAGTCGAACCAATCAGATTTTTTAAAGGAAATGAAGATATAGATATTCCCTTAATATTTGGCCTCTGAATAAAAGAGAAAACTTAAAGAAACTCTTCTCCCTTCAAAGAGAAGTTCAGTCAGTCAATACCAATCTTGGTGGACTGCCTTCAAGATCTATTTCTCACTAACACTACCTCTTGGTCTAATTCCCAATTGTTCCAATAGCCTTTTCTCTTCGTCCATCTTAACACTTATTCTCACTCAACACAAAAAGCCTCAGAGATCCTGTTCAACATAGGCCTGATTACATTCTTTCTCTACCAAAAATCCTTCAATGGCTTCCCATTCTGCTTGGAGCAATGGCCTGGCAATGACTCCCAATGGCTTACTTATCTACTGCCCTTTCCTGTCACCTGTCTGACATCTCCTTCTACATGACAGAAGCAAAAACCAGAGAATGTTCAATGACCAAGTTGGGGGGAAAGAAGACTACCACAGGAAGAATTTCTAAATTGAAGCCAATGGTGGTACAGTGAAGTGATGCAGGACTCTTGCTCCCCTGAGGTCAAACCAAAATAACCACCTCAGACTAGACTGAAAGATCATTCAATAAGTGGGAAAATCTGAAGAAAAGTGGTCTGAGTACTGAAGTCCTGTGAGAATTAGAAAAAAGAGGGAACATCTAGAGAAATATTTTTATGTGGTGAAATAAACCATTACCCCCTTCCACTGAGGGTCATTTCTGAGCCTATGCTGTATTGCTATTTTTCAGAGATTATAAGCAGGAAGTCCCTTGTTTGAGAATAATGGTAAATAATGAAAAAAAAAAAAAAAGGAAGGATAAGACTGGAATTTTACCATGAAAAATGAAATAAAAAATCCTGAGAAAACTTTCAAAACAAAATATGGGTTATAATGGCAGCTATAGCACAAAACACGTTTCTGATGGGGTTCTATGACACATGATTGCAAAGCTCACTCTCAACAGCATCATCAGCCATTTTTCAAACATGTTCAAAGACTCCATCAATTTTCCTCAACATCTCCCTTCATCCTTTTTCACTCTCATCATTTTCCTCAGAAGCACCTCTCACCATCTTTGTCAGATTTTTCTCTTTCCACTGTTAATCTGTCTGACTCCCCAGGCTCTTCATTGGTCAGCTTTGATTGTACATAAGCAACTGTAATCTTATATCATTTTAATTAACTTCCAGAAAACTTAAATCTTTTATAAGACTTACAAGCTTGTTTTTTTTTTTTTAATCAAATGTAAGTTGATACTTTCTGATATTAAGCCCACAACCTTCAATGACTTGGCCTTAATGGGTAGGAATAGATACTATTCTTATTCAGTTAGAAGTGATGTTTGACAAAAACCTATGCCCATTATTTCCACTAACTTTATCTTCACACCTTAAAAAAACAGACTGTATTATTTCTATGTTATGATATGGATTATTAAAGTTCAGAAAGTTGAAGAAACCTGTACACATTACAAAGTGCATATACTCTACTTAACATTTGTACAGCAATTTATTTGTATTTAAGTTTTATAACAGCCATATGAAATAGGTATAAAAATTGTTATTCCTATCTTACAGAAGAAGAAATTGATATGCAGAGTGGTAAAATAATTTTTTGGAGATATCCTCAATGGGGAAATCAAAGTGAAAATTTTATGAATGTCATACGTTCATAAACCATAATCTGTACACATGTATAAATAAAGAAGTTTTCCCCACAACACTGAACCACAAAAAACCATTTTTAAATGGTTTAAAAAAAAAAACCATTTTTTAACTATTTGTTTAATCAGATTGCAGAAGTCAGAACTTTCTGTCTAGTTTTAGTAGACAGAAGTTTGTAGTCCCCATGTTTCTCCACTGAGCTACCTACAGTGCACCTTAAATCTTCAGACTTCTGGGGGTACCTGGGTGGCTCTGTCAGTTGAGTGTCCAACTCTTGATTTCAGCTCATGATCCCAGGGTCATGATATCAAGCCCTGTGTCGGGCTCCACGCTTAGCATGGAGCCTCCTTGAGATTCAGTCTCTCTCTCCCTCCCTCTGCCCCTCTCCCAGTCATGTACTCTTTCTCTAAAATTAAATTTTAAAAATCTCATATTTCTAGACCCCACTCTACACATAACTAAATCAGGATATCTCACCATAGGACCTAGAAATTTTCATTTTAATATGCTTCCCATCTAATTTTTATTCACACTAAAACTTGAGAACTACTGCGTGCAACTGGATTTAGAAAGTACCAGATGATATGTAGTTATAAGTAGGTGAGGTCAGGCCATCTCCTTGCAGATTTGTAAAGCGTCTAAAGGAAGTCTACTAATCTATTAATTAGAAACAGGCACTATTAGAATTCATAAAACAACCGTCTGATTAACACAGCATTATAATTATATAAGATTAATTAACACCAAGGAAAAAGAAGCTAAGAATCTAGACTTACTGATATACCCAGAAGGTAACAAATAGTCATTGTGAAACAGTCCTGGATGTTAAATGAGATACATCTACTTGCTGAAATATTTAAGTAATCTCTACACCCAACATGGGGTTCGAACTCATGACTCCGAGATCGAGTCACATGCTCTTTTGATTGAGCCAGCCAGGAGCCCCTAGTTGCTGACATTTTTAATCAATCTGGGCCCATAAGAGGTATAAAAAAATTTAAAAAAAAGGTCACACAAGATTGCCATAAGAGTACATTTATAAGTCAAAGTGGTAAATGCACTAAAGAAGTAAAGACTATGAATCAATGTCTTGGAAAGTAATAATGTCAGGAAAGTTCACAAGTAGCATCACGACTTCTGAAAAATAATCTAAGTGCTTTTGGTCTGAAGACAGATCCTGACCCAATACATGGATGGGCTTCCTGCCCAGTGTCCAGAAGTGACTCTCTCAGGTCTTCCCCTTTTTCCAAATCACAAAAAGTTCTAGATTTTAAGTGCACCAATGTTATAACCCCAAAAGACTATACAGTAAATATATGTTTTTAAGCTGAGGAATTATTCTTTTGATTTTGATCTAGACTTCTTTCTGCACAAGCAAATACCAGCCTTAATTTGTTCCACTCATTTACTGCGGGCAGTTTCCATTTCCCAACGCCACTTTTTTAGATAACTTAATCAGTGTCCATTTCTATCTGTACCCAACATTCCTACCAAATTCTCACACTTTTCATTTAGGACTACTTAATTCCTTACAGAAGTTCCACCAGACATTTAAAAGTTCTAGTGTCATTCTTTAAAAGGGTTAAGAAGAGCCGATTCAATTATTATTCAAGCAAAAAGAAATAAAAAGAAGCCGACAATATGAGGCTACTGCCTTAAAAACTGGGCTATAATTTAGGTGCTGCTTATCTAGCAAAAACAATTCCAATCAGAGCAAAAACAGATCATTAGGAGTAAAAACAGACACCATTCAAGATGGTACAGACACATAGCTAGCTTCCTGTCCCAAAATGTAGTTAAAAGATTTTGCTTCTAAATTTTGTATTAAAATGTCAAATTGGAAATGGCTTATTTTCAAAAATATATTTTGCTTATTTCAAAATACGAATTTAGGACTAAATTCTTAGTTTGTAATTTATTTTTTTCAAATAGAAACATTCAGGTTTTTAAAAAATAATATATTTAAAGAAATCTCAAACTCTTGATAGTTTTCAGTAACGGCAACCTTTCAAAAAAAAAAAAAAATCTACCTGTGAGACCATTTGACATCCACAAAGTAAAAGAAACTTGTCACTATATAATATAGTTGAACGTAACCTTTTTTCCACTACACTTGTACTCCCAGTTTATCTAAGGGCATGATAATCTGACTACCATGCTGAAAAGAGATATTTCTGATTTCAGTGAAAGGCTATGACAATATCTCTATTAAGTATTAAAACTTCAGCAACAAAATATTGTTGGTCTTAAAGCTTTCTATCTTAACAAGTTCTATTAAAAACGAGATATATCAAAATAATTGGATAAACTAAAACTTGCCATCTCAAGAAAATGGTGCCCATTTCTGGTTTTTCAGCTCATCTGGATTCTACAATTATGCCACCAAGTTTCTAGATTATTTAGCACAATTGACAAGTCATCTCTGGAAACAACGGACCCAAATCAGATTTCGTAATTGAGCACAATTAAAAGAAAAAAAGAGAGATTTACTTTACATTAGACGTTTCCAGATATACAGCTATTCAGTAAGAACCTCTAACAAAAATAGAGACCAACACAGTATACAAGGGCGGCGGTTCAGATCACCTGCCAACTCTTTGCAGAAAGTGAAGGGAACAAATAAAGTCAATGCTTATTCTTTGTCAATTAATTTATCAGTTGAACATGGAGAAGGCTTAGAAGACTTCAATTTTTATTTTTCTAAAAAAAATGTACCTAATTTCAAAACTTGTTTTAACATTTACACTGTGAGGATCTTGGTGGTAGCTTTGGTTATTTTCAGTTCGGAATGAGCTAAAAATAAATATCTAGGACTCATGCTGAAAGTGGGATTTCCTCCCAGTAAGAGCACAGCAAATTCAGCCCCTTATCTGACACATGCAAGAGAATAGTTTTTTAAGTAATAAAAATACAAATACGTTAAAAATCTAAGTTTGTGGGCTAGCTGATAGGCTATTTCTTTTCTACTTTCCATAGAAATTCACTTAAATCCGTTTAATCACTAGGTCAATCAGTAGATTAGGGAGATAAATATTTCAGATTAAAAGTCATTTATTTCTTTTCCATCCATTACACCTGCCAGCCGGCACCCACAATGAGCAAGGCGCTGGGCTGGAGCAGGCTATGAAGTTTGATTCTTTTACAATGAAAACAGTTACGATCAGAGTCTGACGTTAGTTCGTTAGCCTAGAAAGCAAAGTTTGAAGGTAGCCTAGGCAACTCAACAGGTCCTCTGCTTTTCAAACTTTGAGAGTCTGTTGAGGGGTCAGGACCCCAAAATACAAACTACCAAACAAGGGGATGCTTTGTATCACCATGCCTCATGAGGAGCATTGCCTAAGTGGACCTGTGAATTGAATCATATGCAACGCTTAGTTTAAAAGTAAGAACTATTTCCTTCATTTTTAAAATAGCGTTTAGGTAAGAGTGCCGACTCCACGTGGGTTGCCACAAAATAAAGCATTCCCAAAAGAACATTTTTAATGACTTCAAACTTTATTTAAGTGGATTATACCTGGACAGAGGCAAACACTTGCCATAGACATAGCATAAATATTCAGTTATTTAAACTTCCTTCAGAAGATGGAATATTTTTATTAAAATCCTATTAAATCAAAACCACAAGCTTCTTGCATAAAATTATTTCCATAATCTGACAGGGTACCGTGGGGTGTGGGGGATAGAAAGGTATTCCTCAAATTTTAAATATACTCTGAGGGAGAAGAATCTCCTAGGTTAAAAACACACGAATTAAAAGCATTTCTTTGAAATACACACACACACACACACACACACACACACACACACACACACACTTTATCAGAAAAGATGACTGGCAAAAAAAGTTTTACACGGCCAACTTCTGCATTTTTTAAAGCAATTTCAAAAATTAGCCAGGGTGAATGACTAGATACATTCAAATACAAACTCTTTCAAGTAACAGTTATGATTATTATGATACTTTATTCTCCAGCTAGCTACTTCAAGAAGTCTAAATTTAGCCAACTTCACCAGGAGTGAGCCTGAGTTCACATTATTTCATTTTAGCTAAATGTGCTTCTTTGCATATCATGATTCTACTGCCTTTTGTTCATTTTAGATTTCCCAAGTGATACGTGAAAAATCTATGTATCTCACTATTTTTATTCTGGAATGCAAAGATAAATAATGGGCCTGGCTCAAAGAAAAGGAATTTATAAATCAAAGGTCACCACAAGCATCACACACAGATATAAACCATTATACACAAAATAAACACATACTTAAAAAAAAATCATTGTATGTATCTGTGTATATAAAGCAACATGCCTTATACAAAAAGTAATTTTCCCTGCATTCTCAATGTAATATTGGAACATTGCCTAGAGTTAACGACTTTGTGGAGTTTGGGGAGAGGAGATGGAAGGGGACATTCAAAAATCACTACCTTTTTCAAAACCTGTACCTTTTTCTGAGTTCACCCTGCAGTTTGAAATCACACAGAGCTCCAAAGCCAACTCATCTCAAGCCCTAGTCTTGAAATTCCATACTACCTGAATCTCTAATCCTTTCTATACACAAAATAGAACTATTTCCATTTCGTTTTGTATAGTGTTTGCATAAACAATGGTGAGAAGTCATCAGCACTTTACAGACACTGTTATACTTTTCGTCCATTAAAATTACCAGCAGGTTTGTCACTTTAGTTTCCTAAGTTACCAAGATAACGACCTGCACTATAAACATAAACACTTTCATTTCTAAAGAGACATTAGATAACCCAATTATACACTAATCACCATGAACGTGACTAATCACATGGTCACACTGTCCACACAAGCAATCCCTGTTAAAAATCAAACTCTGAAAGGCAGAATCATAAATAACTGGCAATTTTAATACTGTTACGAATCATGTAAACATAAAGTCTCCTTATTCAAGAAGTCTGTGAAACTCCCCTCCAATTAAAATAATATTTTTAAATATGTGCAATAATGTGAAATGAAGAAAAGACGAAAAACAGACTTTCCACCTATTAGTGTAGCAGTTAGTGGTACAAGAAAGAGTTACTAAGGTCACTTATAAATTTGATTGTATATCAAGTGCCATTATTAAATCTACATAGACTTGCCATTCATTATAACTGAACAGGTCACATGCATATTCAAATATATCATTTGTTTAAAAGGTAGGGGCACCTGGATGGCTCAGTCAGTTAAGCATCTGACTCAGTTTGGGCTCAGGTCATGATCTCACTGTTTTGTGAATTTAAGCCCTGTGTCAGGCTCTGCACTAACAGTGTAGAGCCTAGTGCAGAGCCTGCTTGAGATTCTCTCTGTCCATCTCTCTCTCTCTCCTCCCCTCCTGCTCACACGCTCTCAAAATAAATAAATAAACATTTAAAAAAATTGTTTTAAGTACAGCTGCACTGTCCAAAAAGGCAGCCATTAGTTACATATATCATTTGAGTACTTGAAATGTGGCCACACCAAACTGAGATATGCTGTAAGTGTAAAACATACACCAGGTATTTAGATTTACAACAACAACAAAAAAAATGCAAAATATCCTGATATTTTTATATTGATTTTATGTTGATATGACATAATGGATTACTTTAAATATGACTATCGTGGATTTCACCGGTTTCTTTTTACTTTTCTATGTGGCTGCTCGAAAATATAAAATTAAATACGTGGCTCATGTTAGATTTCTATTGGACAGCGCTTATCTATAATGTTTACAAGACTGTTTTCATCAAAGCCACTGGGTGACACTGTTTCTCCACTAAATTGGTACAACCAAAGCAATTTCCTGGCAGAGGAAAAAAATCACACACATAGGCATGCACACATGTACCCATGTGGACATATACACCAAGAGACATAATATGCTCTTTATATCTATATTCATAGGATGAAACTTTCTTAGGATGAGAGAAAAAAGTACACTATAGTAATTTTATTACTATCTCAGGATGACAACATGAACACATTTAAGTAATTTTATTACCATTTTAGCAGGACTAGCTATATTTAAAAGTCTTTAATGATCATTCAGATTCCTCGATAACAAATGACAGCTCTAATCAAATCAAACAGGCTGAACTTGTTTAGCTGCTGATTTTTCCCAACTAGCTTTCCACCTTATAAATGGCAATGTTCTTCACAACCTCCTCTAATATTACATCCTATTTACTTACATTTTAAATGGATTCCTGAGGAAACCATGCAAAATAACTTAGGTGAACAAAAACCACCAGCTGTTTTTGCTAACAAAGAAATGCTTTACTGATGTGCAGATTACTTTTTGCCTTGGATTTTGAAATCCTGAACATTTTTAAATAGATATAAAAAACTAAAATAAAAACAAAAATCAATAGTCAAGCCACCAGAGCATGCTCTTCTTTGATGAGATAAAGACTCCACAAAGTTAGACTTTGCAATGCAATTAATATTCAATCATGGGACAAAGTCCTGAATGATACATTACGGAGGCTACCTGGTACTTTGATAACCAGAAAATTCATTGTAAGGGCTCAAGTTTTCTGTTATTTGTCCATTCAATGGGTTTTATTCAAATTCTGAATGAGAATTTAGAATTCTTTCCATGTGCAACTCACAAATGATACTTAAATTTACCAGCCTGACTCCTTTCCTACTCTTCCCCAAGCAGCATATTCAGGCCCAAGAGAAAAATGGATAAAAACGAACATTTTGCCTCAGTCTGACTACATACATTTAGCTGACTTTCCCTGTTTCTTCTAAAATCAGACTAATTTTAATCTCTTAACTACAAACTGTACAGAATTGAGCATTTTGAGATCTCCTTGCTACAGATTACTTAAGGCCATAAACTACCTCAGGATATGAAAACAATCATTGTACTATATTGAAGTGTAACTTCCTAAATCCTGTAATAGCTTTATTTCAGAAGTACTATAAAGGTATACTAATGTAACTTCCATTTCAAATAAAAAATTCTGTCTTCAAAATGCAAAATTACTGAAATTCTAAAAACATTTATGTTTAACCAGTAATGAGGAAGTTATGAAAATCTATGAAACTATAGACTTTTATCCCAGAAAAATGAACAGATGAAGTTTTGCATAAAATTTCAGAGAAGAGATGAATGGTTCTGGATCTAGATGTAAAACCTACGCTCAGCCATTATATGCATTCTTTCAACTATTATCTAAGAGGTCATTTAGCTATTTTACTGATTTCCCCTTTTCTTATGTTGATCTCTCATTACCCTAACTGGCTTTAAGCTCTGGAGAGACAAGTACTATATTATATCTGTGTATAATTTGTATGGCTTTTCGCACAAGGCCTAATATATAAAATGTGCTGATATGACATTCGAGAGGTTCACTGACCAAAGACCTTTACTGATAACATTCGCTAAATGTAGCATCTTCTTTTAAAACCGTAGTATACATTTATGGTGAACACATATAGCCGACTAATATTTTTGAAAATTTTTATCCAACAGATCTTTCTCTGAACTACAATTTATTCAACATCTTCAAGATATTTTTCTTCTTCCAGACAGTAAGCTGTGTATTTTATGTTGACAATAGCATTATATTCTTAGATCCAAGTTAAGACAATTCCCTAAAATCCTTATTGGGGAGGTAGGAGATCCTTATAAAAAATACTACCAATTTTTGGGTAGGAGGATTTAAATTCCCTTACAAAAAAATAATATTCATTTGAATATTAACCGAGCAAATTTAAATATAAGAATATGAAGATACCTGAACCTTCTGAGGTTCATTATGAATTATTTAATAGAGCTTCATTAAAAACATGAATGTAGAAAGCAAACACAAATTAGGTTTTCAATCTCATATCTTGAGGGTTTTTTCAAAGATACAATTATAAATATCACAAGAGAAGAGGAGGAGGAGGAAGACTTGATGGGATAGGAGACAGAAGACCAACTAAATAAACAATTCACCACAAACATGTAGGGTCACACATAATTTCACAAAGCCAAAGAAACTTGCCCTATGCAAAGGCACTGTGTCTGCATGTCAAAATCTCTTTAGGATACCACATGCTACAACAGTTGCATTGATTGCCTTCCTACATCCATGAGATTACATCTCACAACAATGTTTCCTGAAAAATACAACTCCTATCCTAAATCCAAAATAAACTCATTCATTAGATAGAGATCATTGAAAACTTGTGTTAATCCACATAGACTCTATTGGGATGTTACTGGCACCAACCATATTAACTGAAATCTTAAAACATATAGAAATCTTTCTAATTTTGAGGTTCATAAACATTCCATTTCAATTCTATTTAAAGGAGAAGTGAAATTAAATTTAGTAAAGCCTTAATTCAACTAGAGTCGTGCAAAGATTAGTCTCAGAATTTTATTTCCTAATAGAATACAACAAATTCACACAAATGTCACTACAAATACAATGAATGCTTTTTCATGCCAGTGTCACTCACCCCTGCCTGCCTGCACCCCTGCCCAGGCTTTTCAAAATGTATTTCATACACAGAGTCACTGTTCTGGTTGTTTATTTAATTAACATGACAGCCCAGCATACACAGCATTTCTTTCAGTTCTACAGTTTTAACTTTTTACACTTTAGACTCAATACAGAAAGAGTAAAATTACTGTTTGACTCCTTCCAACCTCTGTAAATTTATATAGATTCACTGACTATTTCTGTCAGTTAAAACCGTTTTTTCAGTATGCTTTAAATTTATCTGTATATACAAAGTAAAAATCACAATTTTGTCCCCACAAACACACAAAATTATTTTCCTTTACCTTTCCCAAGGGATAAGAAAGTCTTGTGTTTTTCTTTTTTAATGTTTTCAGAAGTTGAGATTAATTAATTTTAATTCTGTCAGCAGGTCATAAATAATCAGTATTGTTCTTTGTATCACCATAAGCTGAGTTATCCTACTGAAATGTTATAAAATTAAAAACCTATGATTGTTTCTGAAATTTATTCAGTTTGAGGAATATAGTGTATTATACTTAAATGAATTAGGAACTCAAAGGACAATATAGTCTATTTTTAAAGGAAATAATTCTGTATTTTTATAGCCACACTATAAACAGAAGTTATACTTTTCCATATAAAAGATGTATCAAGGCCTATCTGTGTCTACCAGCAAAAAGCATACCTATTTCTCATATTTTTGTTTTATTGTTGCTACTTGCTTTTTCATTTCAAAATGTCTTTCTTACGTCAATGATGAAAAACTTGATTCCACTTTTGACAACCAACCACCAGGCTCCACTACATTCCTACAAAAATCTGTTGTTGCTAAAGATGTTTAAGAGTTTTTAGGGAAATGAACATTTTGAATTTTAATTATACAATATAAAGTATATAGCCGTACATTTCTGACGGATACAGTATCCATCCTAAAGAATTTTGTCAATGAGTGGTCCAAATAACACGAACAGAGAGAGACACATACCTGGGGTGTATTTTGTGTGAAGCCATAGGCAAAAATACTAAATTCTTGACAGGTAACCAAAATAAAATAGCATTGGTTAGGAATCTTTCAAAATTGAAAGTGCAAGGTGGTCACAGTAATTAGAGAGGAATAACCAGCCAATGGTGTTCTTTGACATATAAAGAGAATAGAGACACCACTTCAAACACAATTTCCAAATGGTAAAAATTTCATAATTAAAATTTTATATTGAAAAATAGCATTAACCACACAAAATATCTAGTAATTCAAGAAATTCTAAGTATCTCTGTATAGTCCAGTGTTTAGACAGTGCAGTGATAACTTGAGAGAGACATATCTGTTCTAGAATGTGAACGAACACCCACTTAGAAAAGATACATATACCATAATGGACACACATGTGCCAACCAAAAAAGTGCAGTTTGACACACTGATCTACAAAATCAGCCTGAGTCTTGAGGATACTGGACTAGTATACTACTGAACTAAAAGCCACACAAATATTACAAACTTTTCTTTACGAAGAGTCAAGATACCTCCACTTGCATTCACAGACAGACCCAGTATCAGATTAATTCTGTGACTGAGGACTAGCCCTATTTCTCCTTCCTTTGCTTAAAGCCATCTTCATCATCCACACTGCAAAACTAATCCCATGTGCAGTATCCAATCTGTAGACTTAGCCATGGTTCAGGAAGGAAGGGGGAAAAGGGAGGAAAATATCTGTCAGTTGGTTTGTCTTCCGAGAATTTTTATCATCCATTCTCCTTGACCTTTTAGAATCGAGTCATTGAAAAGAGGTAGTTCGCAAGCAAGCGGCCACTACCATTCATACAGAGAAGAAAAGGCTGAAATTCTCTCACCTTTAAACCTCGCAATGAGCAAGGTCCAAGTAATTTCTCAAGAGGCCTCTGCCAGCCTTTCTGGGCTTTATGTCCTTACACCTCCATTTAAAATTCACTTGTTGCTTATCATCTTGAGTTGAGAACAGACATTCTTTCATAAAGGTAGCATTCAGGGCAGGGTCATATATGTGCTTTACAAGTATTTTGATTCTTGACTTCATAAAGTATGCAGATGACAGTGTACACTTTGCACTCTTAACCAGAAGTTTGTTTCCTTATGATAAAACAGATAAGCCTTTTATTATATAGCTCCTGAACTTTTCACACAGTTAGGCTAACGTATGAGATATTGCCCTACCTTGTAAGAGACTATTCCATGTTAGTTCCCACCCCCCCACCCCCCCCCCATTCTACTCAGCAACAACTTTAATGAGCCGTATATGAAAACTAGTCTTAAGTAATATGCACACACTAACCAGTACCCTCATTAAAACTTCAAGGACCTAAATTTCTACTAAATGTAACCTTGTTTTTCCATCAACCATAAGAGATCTAGTCTCTCTCACTTGAGAACATTCTTCATAAACAGTCTTAAAAAAAAATAGGAACCAGAGAAAATGGCCAAAGTAGATTATAAATGTGCATTTTCAACAGCATTAATCAGCAAAACATTTAAAAATGCAATGCTAAGTTGTTTTCTTATAAGTCTGCACATTATTTGAATTTTCCATTTATCAATTCAAATCAGAGAAAACCAAGAAAAATCTGTAGGATAATTAACACTGCTAGTTAACTCACCTAAACACCTTTACATTAAATCCACTTGGAGCTCCTTCTAAATGTTGTATGGAATTTCAGAAATGTAAGAGGTTAAGTAATATTAATTTGTGGTCAAGCTATTTATGATTAAATCACAGATTTGCCTTACAAAGTATGGTTCAATCTTGCAATGATCATATCACATTCCCCTTCAAGTCAAAGAAAAGTGTTCAAACTGTAATTAAACTAGCGGTGTTTTCATTTAAAAAACATTCTCTCCTGACACTTTGAAAAGAAACTGAACTGTGTTTTCCCCCTAATTGGTTTACCTTTAAATAGATGGCTTATTTTATTCTGGTGATTTCCAAATTTCTACCAAAACTAAGTATCAGTCAGTGGCCTGTTTTTAACTTCACTCTTAGAGTAAGCTTATACCCAAGAAATATTTGCTTTATCTAAACAAAAAGCTAAATAAGTACATTTGTTTTAAAATAAACACAGAGACTATGATGCTGTCATCCATTCTGCCAAATACTGTCAAACAACTGCATTCTGTGTAATCAACTCCATTTCAAAAACAAACTAGCCACCACACCATATGGTGACTGCTAGGTCTTAGAATCTACATGATTCTACACAGAATAACCTAAAAAGAAAAGCTTACTATATATTAGGACATTCTCCCACTCACTAAAGTTGTCCTAAAAAGACCATAGGTAGGCATAAATTTAAATGGGAAAAGTGTAAATTTCCACTTGCTGTGTACATAATAAGCTCTCTACAACCCCCACCCCCTTAAGTGTCATTATCTGTTTGGAATAGAGAAGCAAACACTTATGTATACCTTTTCAGAAACAATTTGTATTTAAAATTGGGATTTGTTCTTTTATGCCCTTTATAGCAACTATATTCCATGGTCTCAAATCCCTTAATGATAAGGAGATTCATCTCCAAAATTCACTAACCTTTTTTTCCCCCCCAGGACACCTTCATTCATAATTCTCTTCTTTCTTTTTGAGAGATTTATACCACCAGCAATCTTAGAATTATTCTCCTGAATTAATATTTCCTGCATAATCTGAATAAATTCATTTGAATTTCTAAACATCCACTTAAGCGCGCACTCAAGAGAAATGTTTCCTTTTAGTTGACACTAAGAGCTCAGTTCAAGACTTTGACAAATTCCGCAGTTCAGACATATTGTTCCCCAAATAGAAGTTTATCATTAGGATACAAAACACATTAGCACATAAATAACTATGTCCCCAAGTTACATTTAAAAACAAACTGGGCACCACCAGATGCAGCCTCTTCAAGGAAAACTTACCGCAAAGCCAGAAAGCGTGTATCAACACCTCACCTTCAAGCATTCTTTGGTTTTACTGACTTCCATAAACATTTGTCACTTTGGATGAAACTTTATCAAAAGTATTTTAAAAATCTAGTAAGATCCACGTGTTGAAAAATCACCCAGTGCTAAAAAGCTGCATTGAAAGATTTCTGCTACATTAGTAAAGCTACGAGAGTACTTAAGTGGAGGGAAGTCAAACGCCAGGTGTAGCACATCTAAAAAGTTGACCCAGCTGTGGAAGACCCTGCAAACGCCACCTAGTTTTGTTACTTATTATTGTTTCTGTTGTTCAGGTTGTAAAATACTGTGGGAGACGAGGAGAATACGTGTCGTTTCCTACTAGGTCTGAAGTTAGAGCTCTTTTCTAGGCTATCTTTGCTTTAGTACCCAGTTCTGGGATTCCCTCCACTTTGGGGCGAATCCCAAGCATTTCGAGTCTTCCCGAGAGGCGAGAGGCGAGCGAGAAGAGCTTGCCAGCGCTTACCTGTTCCCTCGGTATGCAGGGCAGGGAGGTCCTCCGATGAGACTTGCTGCTGCAGCCGGACATCTCGGCGGACACCACGGAACTGGACCGCCTCCTCCTCTTAAATACTGGGATATCTTCCCTGGTCCCAGCAATCAGCTGGGACCCGAAATGCTCCCTCGGAGCCGCCCCCGCGGGCTGCGGCAAGATTTGCTCCACGTACCTGGCCAGGAGGAGCCCCAGCACGCCGGCCAAGTACGCCAGGTAAGGTCTCCAGGCGACCTTGAACCTCTCTAAGGAAATGAGGGACACGGTCCTGACCGCGCTAGTCAAGGCGATCATGAGTACGCCCAGCCTCAGCCTCAGCACCAGCCATGTCGCGGCGGCCAAGCAGCTGAGCACCACCCCCGCGGCCGGGAGCGAGAGTAAGTGATCCTCCCCGACGCCCAGCCCAATCTGGACGAGCGCTTCCCCCCCCGCAGCAGGCTGCCAGCAGTGAGACGGCCAGAGGCAGGCGCACCCCGGCGCGCAGGAGGTACAAGCCCATCCAGAAGAAGGCACACAGGAGACTGAAGAGCAGCGCCGAGGGCTGCAGCCAGGGGCTGAGCGGCGCGCCGCCCCCGGGAGCACCTCCCCGAAGCCCGGGGAAGACGCCCCCTTCTGCTCCCAGGGCCGCTTCCTCCGCAGCCGCCACCTCCTTACTCTGCTCCGGGTCCCGGCCGATCTCCCCGCGCACCAGCCTCACCAGCAGGGCCAGCAGAAAGGACAGGGAGCCGGCGCACAGCGCTGAGGAAAGTTTCCGGGAGCGCCGGAGCGGCTGCAGCACCAGGTCTCTCCAGCGGCCGCGGCTGCCGGAGTCCCGCGGCGGTGCGGCGCCGGGGCGAGCGGGGTAGTCCCGGCCCGCGGCGGGGGCTGGATGCACCCCACCGTGGCCTGGCTTGTCTCGGACTCGGGCGGCCTCGCGGGGCACTGCCATTGTGTGCCCTCCTCACGGAATCCCCGAGGTCCCCCCGACGCCCCCACCCCGACACACACACATGCACGCACGCACCCTCTCCCTAATCCCACCCTCGGAATCCTTCCTTCTCCCCGGGCCCCCTACAAGTTTCAGCTTCCCAGTAAACTCCTGGGGAATCCTGGATGCTCCAAAGAGACGCCTTCAAGTTAAAAGCTAGCACAGACACAAACGATCAGACTTCCTCCTTTTCTCTCTTTGGAAAACTCTTAAAAATTGTGCTCCACCCCCACCCCCGATTTCTATCCTCCGGGGTCTCTTCCTACTTCAGGATTTTAAAAATTGCCCCACGCGCTCCGCGCACGGGGGCTGCAGCCGCTGGAGGAGCCGGAGGCGCGGGGCGAGCTCGGGGCCATCTCGTGCGGCGCTCGGCGTTACGCTGCAGCGCGCCGGGCCCGCGGCGTCTGGAGGTGCCCCTTTTCTTCCTTCCTGCAGCTCTTTCTCTATCACTCTTTCTTTCTCCTCGGCCGATCCTCCCCGGCACGGCCCCAGGAAGCGAACCGCCATTCCCCGGGGCAGAAAGCAAAGCCTCCCCTGCGTCTGTCGGTCCAGTCCATGGCAAAGGGTGGCAAAAAAAAAAAATGGAAAGGGGGCTGAGAAATAACCAAGAAGTTGCTAAGTCCCGTCGGAAAGAGACACAGTCCGAGAGGCTAGCGGCAGCGGCGAGAAGGGAGGGAGGGAGAGCGAGCGAGCTGGAGAGGAAGGGAGGGTGAGAGGAAGGGAGGGTGAGAAGGGAGAACGAGATTTACTTCTTTTTTTTCTCCCCTTCTTTTTGGTGCGATGTAGGTGGTGATTTGCAGTTTTGCAAAAGGGAAACGAGTTTAGACGACTGGTTAAAACGGTATTAAAAAAGCGGGCAACTGGAGTGATCAGCGACTCAGCTTGCTTGCTGCTTTCTTTAAGGCAACTCCCTAGGAAAGCTTTCCCAGCCGAGTTCCCGCCTCCTCCCCCGGAGGAGGCGCTGCTTTCAGCGCTTTGCGGCATTCTCCTGAGCGGGTCCCGCACGCACTTGAGCACGTTGGAGAAAGGGTTGCTGAGGCTGGTCTACCACCGCCCAGCTTACTGAAGCCAGGGGTTGCGGGTTTCTGCGGCTGGCCCTCAGGCCGAGCTTCCTAGGACGTTAGGAAAAAAGGATTGTCCTTGCCTACTTGTCAGGCAGTGGAAACTAACATGCTACCTCCTGATGACAAGCCACATCTACTGTCAGTGATTCACAGATGCTTAGTTCTCAAGTCAGTTACAACAGCAAACCAATTTCAGGTGGCATTGTAATGCTCTGGCTGCTCCTGCTGGAAGGTCTGTTTTAAACAGAACCGAAGCCTTTCCTATTATTCCAAATGATGGAAAATCTCAAAAAGTTACCAAGACAGTACCAGCATTATTATTTTTCAATTTTTTCTAATGTTTATTTATTCTTGAGAGAGAGAGAGAGAGAGAGAGAGAGAGACAGACAGACAGAACGTGGGCAGGGGAGAGGCATAGAGAGAGGGAGACAATCTGAAGCAGGCTCCAGGCTCTGAGCTGTCAGCACAGAGCCCAATGTGGGGCTTGAATCCATGAACCATGAGAGCATGACCTGAGCCAAAGTCGGAGGCTTAACCCATTGAGCCACCCAGGCACCCCATAACAGCATTATTAAATTGGGAAATAAGAGTTGGGGGAGGGGTTTTTTGTTAGTTTGTTTTTTCCAAATTGTTGTTTGAAAAATCCAGGGTAGGAGAGTATTAGGCAACAGCTGTTGATGGTGGGTGGTAAATACATGGAGATTAAGTGACCCCAGCCTCAAGAAGGTTTACCAAATTAAGAAGCCTAAAAGGAATTAAAAGAAATCTCAAGGGAGAAGTGAGGCCAGGTAGGTTAACAGCAGGAGAGCTCTGAGAAGACTCACTATGGTTGTGAAATAGTATGTCTGCCATAAAGAATGCTTGTGAGAAAAAAATCAGGACCCTCGCTATGAATGTTTACAGGATGCATGCTTCATATACTGTAGGAATTTAGTCTTTGAGAAACTAAAGAAAAAATTTAAAACTAACTTTTTAGGCAGATTATGAAAAATCATTCAATATCCACCCAGTGGGCCTTTAAAATCCATCAGTTTTGGGAGCTAGTTCCTTTTTACATTTAGAACATAAGAATATGATCGTCCACTCTTGTTCATGTTGAATATGGCTACCTTAGATGTCATTTGCCTTCACTAATATTAATAATAATCCTATTTTGTCTTAATTATCTTGACATTCCAGGTTAAAGTGTGTTGTTAGCCTGGAGTATTTGGATAATTGGTTCAATATGCCACTGTATTTTGTGTGTAGAGATGAAGTAATATAAAGAAAAGCCAAAGGAGATACTTGAGATAAAATTAATTCATAGAGGTAGGGGGGAGAAGATGGCTGAAGTCTTAAACTTAGCTTTATGGGAAACAGCCTGCTCTCCTTAGAGGCAGGTATTAATATTAATTTATGATATAAATGGATACGAGGAGCTATGATGATACAACTCTCCATCAGATGTCCAGAACTATACTATCACATGGAGAACAAGTTGGGCAGCTAGTCAATGGCAGTGGGCACCATCTGTTTGATAATTAAGGAAACAGAAGCAGCAATGTCTTTGCCAAAGACAAATGAGCCCCCTAGCATGCACACATACTTTTCTGAGTTTCCTTTTTAGATATATGATTCATATGCCAGAGCCTACCTGGAACACTTCAGAGTAAAAAACCTTGAATGGAAAATCATGCTAATATCCAATGGTGATCAAAAACAGCATATTAAAATGAAAAATACGGCATGTATCAAGGTTAGAAAGAAAGGCATAGTGAGGGGAATTTTAGAATATTTCACTTTTCTCTCTTTCCCACCCCCACAATTATCTCAGTTCTTTAGAAAATAATCATCATCATAAAAATTGAATTTATGAGAGATGGAATGTCGACATTTTAAGAAACTGTAATAGAAAAAATAAGAATGACATTTGTTAATGCACCAACACAAAAATACTAGATCTAAATGTTAAACTGACATCCTTGAGGTATTCCATGGTATTACAGAGGCAATGTCCTGGCATCCGGGCTTCTCCCCATTCTCAACGAAAATCACACCCAGAAAGTTATTTGTCCCACCCAGGGGAAATAAGGTGGATTCCCTCACCCCTTTACCTTCATTATCATCCCAAACCTGGAAGCAGATGAATGAAAATAACAAATACTCTTACTAGAGAGATGCAGAAAGCTACAACACTGTACTGAAAAAGTGACAAACTTTGGGCAGAATATATTAAGTGAAGTGAGACCCAGTACATAAAGTGGACACTGAATAATCACCCAGATATAAAACTGCCTATTTTCTACAGATAGCGATGAATCCGAATTCAGAACGTGACAACACAGCCAGAGGGTAAGAAAAAGGCACCCACGGGAAAGTAGAGTGTGGAAAATGGAAAGGAAAAATCCATTTGGTAAAGCTCTCCACTTAGCTAAATCTAGCAACCGTGTTTTCATTAGTGCTTTGTGAAGAGGATCTAGAAATCAGCCCGGTTGCATATCATTTGCCAAATATAGTTATGCTTAAGGGAATTCTGTTAAATTTTAAAAGTTTATACTCTATAGCAGGGGTTTATTCATTCCCTACTACCTCCCTGACCTCTATGCATATATATCAAATGGGTATCTAAAATACAATGCATCCAAAACAAAATTCCTGACTTCCAACTCCCTCCCTGCCATCCTCCACCAATCCCCACCACCCCAAACTATTTCTCCCCAGTCCTCCTACCATAGGAAAAAGCTTAAGCACCTGAGCGAAAAGGCTTGAGCCTAACTGCTCAGGTCCCAAAAGAGGGCACTGCCCTCAATTCCTTCTTTTATTTACCTTATTTTACTTCCAATCTATTAGCAAGTCCTTTTGATTCCACCTCTAAAATAGATCCTGAGTCCATCAACTTATCACCCTCCCTCTTACAATAACCAACCAAAGACCCATCATCATCCCTGGCCAGGACATTGCAATAACTTTCTCACTGGTCTTGCTCTCCTACCATTTTCCACACAGTAGTCAGAATGAGAGTTTTAAAATGCAAGTCAGATGATGTCACTCCCTGCCTAAAACCATCCAGAGGCTTTCCACTGAACTTGCAGTTCTCATGGCCACCTACAGGGACCTTCATGATCTTTGCAAACCACTCTCTGTGACCTGCCCTATTCCAATTCTCCTACTTCACTAGTGCCACACTGTCCATCGGAACATTCTTCAATGATGCAGATATACTCTGCACTTCAAGTATGGTGGCAACTAGTCACATATGGCTGTTGAGAACTTGAAACATAATGCCACCGAGGAACTGAGTTTTTATATTTTATTTTAATTAATTTAAAATTCAATAGTCTCGGGGAGCCTGGGTGGCTCACTCAGTTAAGCATCTAACTTCACCTCAGGTCATGATCTCACAGTTCGTGAGTTCGAGCCCCGTGTCAGGCTCTGTGCTGACAGCTCAGGGCCTGGAGCCTGCTTTCGATTCTGTGTCTGCCTCTCTCTCTGCTCCTCCCCCACTCACGCTCTGTCTCTCTCAAAAATAAATAAACATTAAAAGAAATTATATTTAAAACATGTAATAGCCTCACCTGAATAGTGGTTTCTGATGGGTTCGTCTCCTGCTCCTCAAGCTGTCTTTCCATTCTTTAGCAGGTCAAATTGGAAATCTTGCTCATGACCTTAGTATTTACAGAACTTCACAAGCTGCCTCCTTCTGCTCCATCAGTTCTCGTCTGAAATGTTACCTTTTTAAATTTTTTTTAATGTTTATTTCTGAGACAGAGAGAGACAGAGCACGAGTGGGGGAGGGGCAGAGAGAGAGGGACACAGAATCCAAAGCAGGCTCCAGGCTCTGAGTTGTCAGCACAGAGCCCGATGCGGGGCCTGAACTCACAGACTGCGAGAGATCATGACCTGAGCCGAAGTCAGAAGCTCAACCGACTGAGCCACCCAGGCGCCCCTGAAATGTTACCTTTTTAGAAAAGCTTTTTCCCAAACATGAAAAAGTCTTGGGTCTCCTTGTGCACACACACGTTTTTTCATCTATTACCACACTACCCTGTTGCAGTCTATTTATAGCACTTAGCTATAGTCTTGCTCATTTATTTGTTGTCTTGTTTATCCTACATCTCCTTTCACTAGGGTGTAAGTGCCCTGTGAACAAAGGCCATGGACATCTTTGGCTTGTTTGCTGGGTAGTACCGATGACCCTAATAGTGCTCGGAACAGGGTAGTAGTTCTGTGCATACTTGCTGAATAAATACTTGATGAATGAAGAAAGCCAACGAATAATAGATACACAAATAAAAGAAACAGGTATCTCTGTCAAAGTCTAAGTTAAAGACAATCTTCATATGTTTATACAACTAATTGCTCAAGTGGACAGATCCCTCAAAATCTTGCCTAGAAGATTCTGCTGCCCAGAATGGACTGATAAGCAGAATCATGGAGCATCACTTTTTTAATAGAAAGTTGCTTTTAAAAAATCACTGTTTTGAAAGCTCCGTATGGATTCTCAGATGAAATGTCCATAATCCACAGCCGTTTTCTTGTGGGCCCAGCAGAAAAAAAAAATCAGTTTAACCATATGCATCTGGGTAGCAAGTCAGCTGAGAAGGGAGGATTAGGAGATGTCTAAATAAAAATTACTAAAGAGTCATAACTCTCACATCGTGATCTGTGACATAGTTTCCAGCTATTCCAATTAACAACACTACTTGAGGAGTTGAATTTAAATTTAAACCATTAAATCGATGGGCGCCTGGGCGGCTCAGTCGGTTAAGGGTCTGACTTCAGCTCAGGTGATGATCTCACAGTTTGTGGGTTCAAGCCCCACGTCGGGCTCTGTGCTGACGGCTAAGAGCCTGGAGCCTGTTTCGGATTCTGTGTTTCCCTCTCTCTCGCTGCCCCTCCCCCACTCATGCTCTGTCTCTCAAAAATAAATGAATGTTAAAAATTTTTTTTTAATTTAAAATATTAAACATTTTGCCAAGATAGACCATACTAATACTCATTGCTCCACATCTAGTCAGAGGAAAACACATAGAAAACTTGTATTTTTAAGTGCAAACATCCCACTCTTTCTGTAGAGTGCTGCTCCCGTTTAATTTCCAAAGAATTTAAGTAACAGCTTTCGAAATACAATTGTGAACTTGCATAGAAACACTAAAGGAAAAAGCAAGGTGTGAGGACTGATGGTGACCCATGCAAAAGTTTTTAACAAAGCGTCAGACTGTCTGCAGCACAAACCACCAGGACAGTTGCTTTACCCTCCGTGCCCTCTGTATCCATGTTGTCTGACACACAGCCGGCATTCCTACAACACGTTTGGATGTTGTTAAATGCTGGCTCCACCTTTTCTAAACAAACTGTCAAGGAAATCAGAGTGCTTTAGGTACAGGGGTTCCCAACCTTGTTCACTTTGTGGCACATGCAGAAAATGATAATATTTATTGTCACATCGGATTTAAAGGACAAAGCCCTTTGCAGACAAAGGTTTCAGGCACAGGGCCTGAGGAGATCATAATCTCAGGCACACCTCTAACTGGTGGCACTTTCTGGGAATTTTTGAAACAGTTAATATTTGATTCACTAATAAAATATAAAGCCGCCTTCTGAAGGCTGTTAAAATAAACATGGGGTGAATCCCAAGGTCTCAGTAGCTTGCAGACTACCATGTTCACATTTCTTAGCCCTTCCTTCCAGCCACTTCCCCATAAATTCCCTCACTTGGTCTCCAACTCAAATGCATGATTTTTATCTAGTTTTCAAATTTGGAAATGAGACATACTCGGTATGATTTGTAGGATGGACATGATCATGGCCAGGCCTAGAATCCAAATCTTCCCTACCATACGTTCATGTGTTCTCTATCACATCAGTTATTCTCATTGATCATATTAGTAACTCATTAGTAACACCAGTAATTTCAGTAACTCCTCTACAACTGCAACTCTTCAAAGTGAATCATTATGTAATGATACAAGTGTGTGTGTGTGTGTGTGTGTGTGTGTGTAGTCTCCTAAATAATGATAAATGATAAAATGTGTGTAGTCCACATGCTTTTCACTTAAGAGTCTCATATACGTACATATCTAAAGGTGATGTTCTGTATAGAAGTGAAGACTTAAGGCTTTCCTCGACACCCTTAATGTCTCAACCTCAGAGGACAAGACTATTAAGAAGGAAGGAAATCACAGGCCATGATAGCAGAGCACATAGTACCTGAGTCAAATAAAAGAGCTGTGAATGCATTTATTGTACGTCTATTTTCATACAAATAGCAAAATACTATAAATAGTATGAGTAGTGAGAGCTTTAAAAATGCTCATATTACTGTTTTAAAGAGGCTTTATGTTTTTTTGTGAGTTTGCTTTTGTTTTAAGCAGAGTCCATGTCAGCATGGAGCCCAGTTCAGGGTCTGAACTCACGATCCCAAGATCAAGACCTGAGCTGAAATCAAGAGTCAGATGCTTAATCGACTGAGTCACCCAAGCGCCCCCTAAAGAGTTTTTTTTTTAAATAAACTGTTCCACTTCTCTGCTTTAGTGCGATCAGCATGACAGGTTTAATTGAATCTTTCTGTGATGATTCAAATTTGTCTAGTGTCTCAGACTCATCATTATGAATAGTAATTTTCAATTGTGTCTGCAGAAGTAAATGGTAGTAAGAGGATGGGGGTTGGACTGAATGTGAACTAATCTCTGAGCAGTAATAATTACTTTAAAAATAACCCTCATCTCAAAATATATGCAATATGTTAACAACAGCCTGGGAGTAATAAAGATTCACTTTTATGCCTTGTTTTTTGAGACCATTCACTTTAATTTTCAAATCCAAACAACAGATCTCTTCCACTGGACTCTGGATAGAGCCATACAATAATAAATCACAGAAACTAAATATTTTGATGTTGAGGCAAAGGTGAACAGAGAACACGTAATAGGGGAAGAGTTACCCTGATTTTCTGTAACACCATCTTCATGAATGAATGACATTCCATATTTATGTAGGTGCAGTAAAGGGCCTCTCTATCCAAAGAAGACATCAAGTACTTTTATAAAGAGGAACACATTTTACTAAAATTTAAAAGGAATGTGTAATAACATGAAAAAAAATCTACTTTGGGGGGAGAAGTAGAAGAAAAAAAATACAGTGTCCACCAAATAAATTACTGATAGATTGTCCAGGACTGAGCTCTTACTGACTCCCTGAGCAAATACCTCAGTTCTACAGCTGATACTGATATGCAGACCACTTTAAAATGTTCAAATTTAAGGATCATTTGTGTTTTCAATTAGAGCATATTTATAGAGAAAAATTTGATGGTTACTTGATAGAAAAAATATGTAAGTATAGCCTACTTATTTTGATACTCCAATACCACTGAATTTTAAAGTTAGTTTTTACTTTACCCTCAGAAGTTATAATAGCACCCAAACTATTACTTTTTGTGCATGTCATAAAAAGATGCCAGGAAAAAAAAATATGCATAGCTCAGAAACATCTTTGGTCTATAAATGTAATCCTCTTTTATAAATGAAATCCACCAGTGTTCCTAAAGGCTAATAAAATGTTTTGAGCCTCCTTATCATTTTGGAGGAAATCATAATTAGCCAAATGTCTATACATATTATATCTCAGTAAAACAAAGGCAGGGAGAAGCCTTCTCTAACACTGAAATAAAATTTGCCTCTTCTCAAATACATTTCCCAATTCTGCTTTTGGGGAAATACAAAATAAGACTTTGTTAGTTTCCATACATAGCAGCCAGCATTCAAAATATTTGAAATCTTACGAAGCTTTATTTTCCCCAATAGATAGAGTGCCTGGGTGGCTCAGTTGTTTAAGCATCCAACTCCTGATTTCGGCTCAGGTCATGATCTCATGGTTCATGAGTTGGAGCCCTGTGTCAGGCTCTGTGCTGACACATGGAGCCTACTTGGGATTCTCTCTCCCTCTCTCTCTGCTCCTACCCCACTTGCACTCTCACTCTCTCTCTCAAAAATAGATAAATAAACATTAGAGAGAGAGAGAGAGAGAGAGAGAGAGATTCCCAGTTTGTAGAACAGTTTATTGAGCAACATGGATTTTGGCCCTTCAGTGTCTTTTGTACCTTTATACCTGCTTATCAGCAGCATTCTGGAATGCTCTAGGTCTGGTTTTGCGCTACAGAAGAGAACAAAACTGTTGTATTACTTCCCATGATCATGGATGCATGTTTATATTAATGTAATTTAAAAATATGTTAACTGTGTTTTCCAGATACATTCATGTTGTTTTTGCTCATAGTTCATTTAAACTACCAGAATTTTAAAAGTAGACTGTAGCAAGAAATAGCCCTCTCATTATGTGTTATTATTCTTTCATTGTGCACTTTACTCAAAAACAAGGATCCCCTAGGTAAAGCAGCATTCCTAGTAAGGTGTGTTTAGAACTTAACAAATGTATTTTTCAGAATACCAATCACTCAGTAATTAAAAGCAACAAACTACTGATCCACACAAAAACTTAGATAAATTTCCAGACACTTGAGCTGAATGAAAAAAGCCAACCCCCAATGTTGTATATTGTATGACCCTGTTTACATAACATTCTTGAAATTTAAACAAGTATAGAAATGGAGAACAGATTAATGGTTGGCAGAGGTTGGGAGCCAGGTGCAGGGACTGAGTGGTTAGGAAATATGTGTGGCTACAAAAGGTCACCTGGAGGGATCCTGGTGTTGCTGAATCTGTTTTGTATCTTGACTATATCAATGCCAATGTCCTGCTTGTGATATTGTACTATTGTTTTTCAAGATGTTATCACTGAGGGAAACTGAGTAAAGGGTATGTGAATTTGTTAATTATTTCTCACAACTACATGTAAATCTATAATATAAAAAGAAAACAAATTATATTTTGCATTATCTGTGATACTGCTAAAAAGAGAATTGCTATTACTTCTGCCTATGCTTAGGCAGATCATTTTTAAAAAATGTACTGGTTTTCTCTGTACTAGTCACACATTGAAATTCTTTTGATATTTGGTTAATTCTGTTATAAAATAATTGCTGGATATCATGTAAAGCAAAATAATAACTAAAGAATATTAAAAATATAAAAATTTAGTCTTTGGCTCTCATAGAGCAGTTTATCCTGAAAAGAAATACTTACAAGTACAGGCTTCCCCTGCAATCTGAAAGTAGAGTGTATCTATGTAAAGTTTTGTAACCCCAAGTGGAGTCAAGCAAAGAAGCAATTACCATTAATCCATTGGGAAAATTTTGAGCATTCCCAGACCCTCAAAATAACCTCTCTGAGGCTTTGCTGATACTTTAAGACACATCTTGCTAATGGGTGCACAAATAAATCGAGATAAAGCACAAATGCCTACAGACACAGGTCAAAGTCATGGTGGCTTAAGCTGAGATGCTCAGCGTAGTTCTCAGGAAGAAGCTTGTTGGTACCACTCGCTGTTCAGAGTGTGCACGGCTTCTGTAACAGCTCGGCTCGCTGTCAAACACATGCTGAATGTTATTTGCACTTTTTGCCTCTTTTCATAAACGTCAAAATCCTCTTCGATTTCTTTCAGTTAGCAAAAACAGGTACCAGTGTACGTCTTTTGTAAAAGAAAAGTGGTTTAGCATGAACTTTGGGGAAACTTCATTTAAATATAGTTTTAGTCTTTGCTTTTAAAGACGATTTATTAACATTGTTCACATGAAATGGGAGGAGAGAATGATAGCATCCTAACTGCTATAAACGAGGATAATTCATAATAAATATAAACAGAGACACAGATATTTCGGGTCCCTCGGCTAAGGTACCCCACAATTCAGTCTGGATTCCTGATCTGTTGATACCATGATCCAGCAATTATATATTTTGTACCTTTAAGTAAATGTAGCTAAAGAATACTGGCACTTGACCAGTTATCATTACATTTACATGTTATTTTTATTTGTAGCTGCATTGGATCCTACAGAATCTAGGGCTATTTATTATACTGTTATACTGTCTCTTATATTCTTGCCTCCCTCAAAGCATTAGCCCCCAAAGGGCAATCTCACTTATGACTATGGCATGTCTGGTTGGCTTGAACACAATAAGTATGTTAAAAGCATAGCAAAAGTGTCAAAATACAACATTTAAAAATAACTACCTGTAGAGACTGTAGAAAAGAAGTAATCAGTGTGCATAGGTAACTATTATGTACTCATAAAGACTTAAATACAGAAAGCAATATGCTAGTCTACTATTTCTTCCATTGATATGGAGTTCAGAAAAGAAGACATCAGGGCTTCTCAATATAATCAATATCTCACATTCAGAGGCAGAGAGGGAAGTGCTATATTAGTTAATCTGAGCTGATGTCTGCCTGAAGCTGTGAGGCATTTTTTTCATTCTACAGGAACCACAGCGCTATGGTAACTTTCCACAGAAATGGCAAATTACATAGGGAGCTTAGGCTCAATGATTTTCTTTAACAAAAATCTAGAAATGGGGCATTTTGAGCTCAGTAAGAATAGTAAGTGATGCATGGGAGAAAGCAAAGTGGTTCTTCTCACATCCCAAAAAAGGGGTGACTGAATAAATCTCAGAATGCACAAGTTTTCTCTGATAATCACTCTCCTCTTCTTGACCTAATCTTTATACTAATTTTTCTCTTTCTTTTTTTTTTACCCTAGTCCATTTCTTATTAAGAATAAATTTTACATTCTTGCTCTGATTTTTGTAATCACAGTGTATTACATGTAAAGTTATAGGTGACATAGAACTAAGAGTTCAGGAAGTTACGGATGACACAGAGCTAAACAGGGTGAAGAAAAGCTTTCAGATTATTCTAAATCAACACAATTATCATTCACTATGTATCTTTTTCAATTTACTATCCCAAAGATGAGTTATTCAATAGACTGAACCAAAGCCCAGAAAATACCTCAAATTACATTTCATCACCGTATATAAATAATGGAGTGGTTCCTTAAATTAACCCCTATTATATAAACTTACCAAGAAAGGGGATCTATCTCTCATCTACAAATACATTTACACTCCATTAAGAAACTTACTCAAACAGGTGTTTTGTTTTGCTACTCTGTAAAATAAGATTTGGGGATAAAATTTTGAATTAATCTATCTGAATTTTCTCCTATAGGAATGCTAACCATCTTCCTGAAATTTCCATGCATTTTCTTTTCTCTAGACTTTACCAAGAAGCCAATATTGCTACCCAACTGGAACCAGATTGTAGAACACAAGGATACATCCTTAACCTTATAAAAATGCCCCAGAATTTTTAATGAGCAGAGGTGGTCAGAAACTCAGTCTTACATCTCATCCAATGGATGGTTCTCCTGCAGCACAGTGCTCCATAACCCAGGGCTGGGAGCTGGCTCCGGACCACCTTGGGATGGAAGAGGGCCACCTACTGAATCACCGCTACCACATCCTGCATCTTCTTCCATCCAAGTCTTCCCTGGGCCCACCCCTGCTGAACTCCAGAGGTCTGAAGAGATCACAGCTTTAGAGCATTTCATTACAAATTTTAAATTTCCAGTCTCTGGTTTTCATATTGCATTTCAAGATCAACATCCTTATTAGTAGTAGTATATTTTTTACTTTAAAATTTTATAACACCTTTTCCACTGACAAATTCAAAGCAGGCTACTGAACCTCATTACCACACAGGCAGAAATCCTCATAGCACCTCTATGAAAGAGGTGTTAAATGAAAGAGGTGGGGGGGAGGGAGAGGGAGAGAGAGAGGTCACCATCACCTCCTCTTACAAAAGCCCAATCCTTAATAATTAATGAATGAAAAGACATCTTGAATCTAGTGGTCACTGGGAGTAATTGCCATATATTTTCTCAGCTGCCTCCAAATTAAAATGGTAATAATTTAACCAATATATTTGGGCCGATGGCTAAAATAAGTTCCCTCTTGCACCCAAGCAGTAGAGCTAAGTGGGATCTGAACAGACTACTCTCTGTTACCACTTGATTGCAGAAAACTCACACGTTGTACTCAGTAACTGAGCTCTTCAAGTCCTGCTCACTTTTACAGCTGTATTTCTCTGTCCTTATTGAAGAGGTCCTGAAAATTAGGAGGACACTGGTTATGTCTGCTCTGCTTTATTTCCTTTTCTCTGTCCCCAGGACTTCCTTATGTAAAGATTTTTGATGTCCAAATGATAACATGAAGGATAAAATAAAATAAAGGATACCTTGAGTGATAAAAGATTTAGAGTCCAGCTATCAAATGCAATTAGGCACATAAATGTATAGTTCATAGTATAGCCAGTGGTTCTTTACCTCATAACTATTATCATACTCCAGTGTGACTTTTTTCTCCCATACTACCAAGCAAGCAGTTCTCAGACAACAGTGAGGCATCTACAATTCACTTCAGTTCTGACACTACCCAGAGATAGTATCAGATCCCACAGGTTAAGGGGTCAGTCCTACAAGACTCCCCCATTCCCTCCCCCCCCCCAATCTTCTGACTTTGAAGCCCTGTTTGTCACATGTGCCTCTGGTCAATCAGCTATAGATTAGCTGATTGATCCAATGACCTCCTCCTTGGGTTCTATTAATTTGCTGGAGCAGCTCACAGAACTCAGGGACACGCTTTACCTACAAGATTACAGGTCCATTAATTCGGGGCGCATGGGTGGCTCAGTGGGTGAAGCGTCAGACTTCCGCTCAGGTCATGATCTCGCAGTTTGTAGGTTCGTGCCCTGTGTTGGGCTCTGTGCAGACAGCTCAGAGCCTGGAGGCTGCATTGGATTCTGTCTCCTCCTCTCTCTTTGCACCTCCCCCAACCATGTTCTGTCTCCATCTCTCTCTCAAAAAATGAATAAACATTTAAATAAATAAATAAATAAATAAATAATAAAAGGATGTAACTCAGGAACAGCCAGATAGAAGAGATGCATAGGGCAAAGTGTGGGGAAATGGTGCAGAGCTCCCATGTTCTCTGAGTATGCCACTGTCCCTGAACTTCACACGCTCACTAACCTGGAAGCTCTCCAGTCTTTCTCCTTTTGCGTTTTTGTGGTGTCTTTATTCCATAGGCATGATTATAATCATTGGCCATTGGTGATTAATTCAACCTCCAGCCCCTCTCCACTCCCTAGAGGTTGGGGATGGGGCTGAGAGTTCCAACCCTCAAAGCACCTGGATGATTCTGCACCTATCCTTAGGTGCTTTCCGAGAGCTGTCTCATTAACATAACAAAAGAGATCTTTATCACTCTCATCACTTAGGAAATTCCAAGAGCTTTAGGAGCTCTGTGCCATAAGAACAAATATGTCTTTCTTATTATAAACCACAAGATCATAGCCCCCCTTTATAACAAATACTTTGTAGCATAAGTGTAACAGATGCTGTCACTTCTCTCCCATATCCCTTGGTTGTACACACCAGTGACTTCTGATTGCTGATCTCTGCCAGGGGACGTTTTCTGGTTGCAGCGAGCGCTAGTCTCACACACTGTGGCAGGCCAGAACATGCTAGCAGGATAGAATGGAGAATGACCTCATAAGGGCACAGACAATGGGGGAGGGAAGGGTGGCGGGGCAGAGCCTTCACTGCACCTAGAACTTTGGCTGCTATCCAGGCATATTGGGCATCCCATGCCAATAGAAGAGCGGGCAAAGAAAAGAGTTACTATAATGATTGACATGAGCTGGTAGGGTTGTGCTGCATACTGGGAGCAGAGAGGAACATGGCTAGAACTCATGGAATTCACTGTGGAGCCTCCTGGTGTGTTCCATCTCAGGGGATAATCTGACATCTTCAAGACAATGCATCGAGGACCTAGGTCTGTGTTGCCCAACCAGGTGGGAGACATAAGCCAGGACAAGTGCTGGCTGAAAGTGAGAAGACTCTAAAACAGGTGGTGGAGGAGCACCTGGGTGGCTCAGTTGGTTAAGTGTCTGACTCTTGGTTTCAGCTCAGGTCATGCTCTCACTCACAGTTGGTGAGTTCGAGCCCCCACATTGGGCTCTGTGCTGACAGTGCTGAGCCTGCTTGGGAGTCTCTCTCCCTCTCTCTCTGCCCTTCACCTACTCTCTCTCTCTCTCTCTCTCTCTCTCTCAAATAAATAAATTTTAAAAGATAAAAATAAAATGGGTAGTAAATGAGGTAGTTTTGTTTCGGAAATTATGTGTGTGTGTGTGTGTGTGTGTGTGTGTATGCATGTGAGAGAGAGAGAGAGACTTGCCAGAACTTTGTGGAATCAGTTACAAAACAGATAACTTCAGGCAGGGCCTGAGTGGATGTGGTGATACAAGGGGTGGACTGGAGCAGACATTGGTCGTGTCCCTCTTATCAGCACTTGCCCTAAAATTGCCTACAAACCTCTTTGTGTTAACACTTGTGCCCCTCTGCCTGAGGTCTTTCTGTAGCCACAGGTCCATGCTTGATCCATACATGAAACAGGCCAAAAGTGCTGGGGAGCCAGAGTCCCTGGGAGTTGCCCCCAGTCAATGACAAATGGCAATGGATAACTTACACTCTAGCTTCCTAACATCTCAGGTGTGATAGTTGAGAGATGGTGGTGTTCTGCACACTCTCTCAGAAGCTTCCAAAGAGATGGTGCTTCAGGGGCTCATGGAAGCTAACTTGCTTTTTAATGCACCTGCTCTCCTGTCCCTTCCTCTCTTGTTTCACTCCACACCCCCCTGCCAGTGCATCCTGGGGATTACTTCCCAAAAACACTCCTTGCATTCAAATCCTTTCTCAGGGCCTGCTTATTGGGGATCCTAATCTAAAACAGTCACCTTTACCAAAATAAAATTCATTACTAATGTAACCTACCCACCTAGATAGTTTGTAATTCCCAGTCTTCATATAAAGGAGGTACCTAAAACCTGTTATGATACCTACTATCAAAAAGACGAGAGATAACAAATTCTGGCAAGACTGTGGAGAAAAGGGAACCATTGTGCCCTGTTATTGGTGGTATAAGATGACACAGACACTACAGAAAATGGCATAAAGCTTCCTCAAGAAATTAAAAATGGAACTACCCTATTATCCAGCAATACCACTCCTGGCCCTACAGCCAAAGGAAATGAAACTATTATCTTAAAGAGATCTGTATTTCCATGTTTTTTGCAACGTTTATTTTTTGGAAAAAAAAATTGCAGGTTATATCTGGCTTTTATTCACAATAGTCAAGGATGGAAACAACCTAAATGTTTATTGGCAAGATGACTAAATAAATAAAATAGGACACACACACACACACACACACACACGAGGAGAATTTTTCCGTCCTAAAAAAAGAGAAGAAAATCCCGTCATGTACAACAACATGGATGGATTTGGAGGGCATTATGCTAATGAAAAAAGTCAGACAGAGAAAGACAAACACTGCATGGTATCACTTGTATGTGGAATCTAAAACAAAGAAAAGCTGAATGCAGAAACAGAACAGTGCTTGCCAAAGGGCTAGGGTATGTGGGAAATAGGAGTAGATTGGTTAGAGGGTATAAACTTTCAGTTATAAGATGAATAAGGTTTGAAGATTTAATGTATAACATGATAACTGTAGCTGATATAATACTATATTGTATAATTAAAATTTTCCAAGAGAGTAGAGCATAAATGTTCTCACCAAAATTAATTAATTAAAATAAAATAAAATAGAGGCACCTGGGTGGCTCAGTCGGTTGAGCATCCAACTTCAGCTCAGGTCATGATCTCACGGTTTGTGGGTTAGAGCCCTGCGTCGGGCTCTGTGCCGATGGATAGGGGCCTAGAGCCTGCTTCGGATTCTGTGTCTCCCTCTGTCTCTGCTCCTTCCCTGCTCACACTCTGTTTCTCTCTCAAAAAGGAATAAAGATTAAAAATTTAACAAAAAAAAAAATAATAATATAAAATAAAATAAAATAATAAAATAAAATAAAATAGGGTAAATATGTGAGGTGATGGAGGTGTTGATTAACTTGATGGGGGGGAATCCTTTCACAATGCATATATACATCAAATCATCACATTGTGCACTTTAAATATATTACAAACACACTTGTCAGTTTGGAAAAACTATAAAGGAGAAAATTTTATGATAAATTAATGTATACTTCAATATGTCAATTATTGGGTTTCACTATATAAGGAGAAATCATGGAATTTTGCCTGTAATACCAGTGGACACAAATCTCAAGAGAGATAAATGCAGATTGAGTCAGAGGAAGTCATTGAGAGTATGTGACAGCAGGTTGGCCTGAGAACTGGGCAGTCAGAGGCTCCAGCCCCTCCCCTGTCCTTGGAATGTATGTTCTGCCCACTGTTCCCACACTAGGAGCCACTTTGGGAATGCAACCTTGAGAGAGTAATGTGTTAAGGAGACCATCTGGACTGGATGCGTGACTGAACCTGGTTAAGTCCTCTGTATAAACTCAAGACTCTGAGGGGGTGGGTGTAAAGATCCAAGAAGATCTTGCAGTCACTCAAGACAAGCCTTGAGTGTAACTTCCCTTGCTTACTGAAGCTGTCACCTACCAATCTGGAGTGTTCTGACCTTTCTTTCATCTCCCCCCGCTCTCTGTTTACAAGGGCCACTTTCAAATTCTACCCAGGAATTCCCAAGGTCATGAACCAACAGACTCACAAAGGTGTGATTTGTTGGCTGCTCAAATACCATGAAAGTTTCCTGAAACAATGGAAAATTTGATAAATACATGAAACAAAACATAATCCTCCCTGAATATGCACTGTAGTTGCAGCTCAACTGGAATAAAAAGGGAGAAAAAGAATATTGTTAGTCTATCAATTTAGGAAAGCTAAAAGATTCAGATCACAGATAATTGTACAGCAAATCCTCTGCTTAGTGTGTGATCACTAGACCTTAAGCAGGTGTGCTGGGGTGGGCTGGTACTGGCTTCCAAGACCTAGTTATATGCATCACTCCATAACTCATTTAGAGACATCACGTTGGTAGCTAGAAATTGGCTGTGTAGGAGCACTTACCCCATGAAATTCTGCAAACCCTACAAATTAGTTTTCTTCCCACAAAGTGCCAGTTGTTAAACATTTGTCAGCACATTGCTGGCTATTAGGCTTGCAAACCTGGACAGATATTAGGTAGAGAAAAGCATCACATTTCAGGGATTGTGGAAGAAAGGAGACAGAGTAGAGAAAAAGGGTTAGACACTCTTCTCAATTACTGGCTGAGCTTTAAAAGGAGTGACAGGGTGCCTGGGTGGCTCAGTCGGTTAGGCATCCGACTTCAGCTCAGGTCATGATCTCACATTTCGTGGGTTCAAACCCCATGTTGGACTCTGTGCTGACAGCTCAGAGCCTGGAGCCTGCTTCAGATTCTGTGTCTCCCTCTCTCTCCATCCCTCTCCCTCTCAATCTCTGATTCTGTCTCTCAAAAATGAATAAACAGTAAAAAAAAAAAACTTTTAAGGAGTGACAATGATTGTGAATGTTAGAAATAGGGATAGTTTCCCCCCGTTTAGCAATGGGGAGCTTCAGGTCCCAAAGAAGGTGACAGGGTTTAGCTTAGCACCATAACAAACATTGCTAAGAAAAGATACCTCAGAGGCATTTGTGGATATTGGATATCTACCAAGTTGTAGCCATGTTCCTGGTTTCCCTTGGCCTATATTTTGTGTTTAGGGACCCCAATGGTTCCCACATGCCCCAGTAAGGGGCCGCAGATGTGCTGGCAGCACCAGTAGATGAACAGAGACATTAAATTAAAGAGGTTATCATGGGTGGGCTCTTTCACAATGGGGGTAAAATTGCCAAGCTCATGGGCTGCAGTGTTGAGTACTTTCATATTTGCCTGTAATAGTATATGGGACCATTCATCCCTCAAAATTTTCAATACCAAGAGGCAGACTATATTGCACTTTCACATCAGAGACTAGATAATCTGGAGGATACCATATGAATATGAGGAACCTTCTTCCCTGATGACAGGGAAATACAGTAAGCTGTCCTCATCTACTTAGATACCATCTTGGGGGAACAAAGAAACAGGAGCAAAACCTGAAAGACTGGGCAATTACCTAAGGAAATTCAGTCATCAAAAATGTATTGTTGAAACCAGCCTGCAAGGAAGGTGCAATTTAGAAATAATGAATATTCTGCTTTGAATCAAAAGAGAGAGAAATATCATCCATTTGTAAGTCTGCAGTGTCCACATTTTCTGGAATGTCTGTGTGTGTAGTAGGCAGGTATTACAGACATCAGTGCAGCCATTGATGCAGTAAAGAAAGCACATTTTACTTGCACAATCATATTGTAGAGTACATGCTTTTGTGATCAGAAGGGAGACATTTCTCACAATTAAAGCCATTTGAAAATGAAAAGATCAACAACTTTGAGAGTTAGTGATGCTTCTTCACTATTGGTGTTTTAGCTCAGGGTAGACAATCAGTTAGTAAGATTTACCAGACTGTAAATCATGAAGTGTAGGTAAGGTGGAAAGTGAGGGTGAAGATTACACATAAATGCAAAACAGAGAGAAGCAACCAGTATATGAAAGAAAGGTTAAAATAAAGGAAGGAATGATTGATTCAGTGTTGATCAAAGTTGAATTCAATGGATAGAGCAGCTTACACCCAAAGTCAAGTCTAAGGAAGCTCCCAATCTCTAAATAATGCAAAGGATAGTAAAAGACTATATTAATAGGTCTGGAATAGCTTTTACTTTAAATTCCTCATCTTGTGCATAAGAAGACCGCTGTCATAGACAGTGCTTGTGTGCTTATGGATCTCTGTGCTTCTGGACCTCTCTTGGACCCATTGGAGTCTTTAATGTCTCCTGATTCTATTCTTCAATGAATGTTTCATTCTAAGCTCCTTCCCTGCTGCCATACTTCATTCAATAAAATATTTTACCTACTATCTTGGATCATGATCTTATTTAAGTTTTTGCCCTTTGGTCATTTTGCTCCTCCCTGGCACTGTATTTTTGGGTACTGTCTTAGCTTGGGTTTTGATAACAAATATATAGACTAGATGGCTTACACAACAAACATTTATTTCTCACAGTTCTGGAGGCTAGAAGTCCAAGATCAAAACATTAGCCAATTGGGTATCCAGTGAGAACCACTTCCTGGTTGCAGATGGCTGACTTCTCCCTGTGTCCTCACATGCAAAGGAGTGGAGAGAGCTCCCCACAGTCTCTCTGTGGTCCCATTTGTTATTATTTTTTTAGGTTTATTTATTTTGAGAAAGAGAGAGAACAAATGAGCAGGGGGAGGGGAGGAGAGAGAAGAGAGAGAGAGAATCCTAAGTAGGCTCCACATTGTCAGTCCAGAGCCCAACTCGGGGCTTTCTCATGAACTGTGAGATCATGACCTGAGCAGAAATCAAAGTCAGATGCTTAACTGACTGAGCCAACCAGAAGCCCCTCTGTGATCCCATTTATGAGTGTTCTACCCTTATGACCTAATTCATTTCCAGAGGTCTCACCTCCTAATGCTATGACATTGGGAGTCAGGATTTCAACATATGAATTGTGGGGAAACACAAACATTTAGTCCATAATAGGCACCAATAATCAAGTAAGAGATGACCATGACAAAGCCTTGTGATTCTTTTACTCCCAAGCTAACTCAACACCCCCTACTCTGGGCCCTATAATGACTATTGAAATTATATAAATGATATTTTCTTTTTTTAAAATGTATTTTAGAGGTGACTGGGTGGCTCCATCAGTTAAGTGTCCGACTCTTGATTTCAGCTCAGATCATGATCTCACAGTTCATGGGATCGAGCCCTGCATTGGGGTCTGTGCTGATAGTGCGGAGCCTGCTTGGGATTCTCTCTCCCTCTCTCTCTGTCCCTACCCCACTTATATTCTCTCTCTCTCTCAAAATAAGTAAATAAACAAACATTTAAAAAATAGCAAATGTTTTATTTTATTTTATTTTTTTATTTTATTTTATTAAGTAGGCTTCTTGCCCAGCATGGAGCCCAACACAGGGCCTAAACTCAGGACCCCATTCCTAAATTGTTTTTTAAAAGCATTTAGGCAAAAATGGTGCACTCTTTACTTCTCAGGGACTGTACACATTTGAAAAAAAAAGCAACAAAAAAAGCTCATGCCTGGTAGGACTGTTTTTGAATCTGAGTTGGAACACACTGGGAACAAGAGGGGAAGAAAGAAGCAAAATAATGTGTCACACAAATTGTCTCCTGGAACAGCCCTCGGGAAACCTGTGCCAGACTCTTTGGGGAAGGAGGCTGTAAGAGACTAGATCAGTAAATCAAATAGGGGGAAAGAGTGCTACTGTGGGAAGAGAAGGAACACATCTGTAGAGTTTAATTGTGAGAAGGTACTTGTCTTTACTTCATCGTAAGTGCTATTGAAACTGAAATGAAGGCAAGGCTGTGTTGTAATGTGAATGATGTCACAAAGGGAGTGTCAACACCAGCGATGTGATGGATGGCACAGAGAAAGACACACAGGGATGCCAGGAGGTGCTATAGCAGCGATGGCAGTTGCTAGAAATACATTTTTTATTGTTATTATTTTTCCCTGTATTCTTTCATTGTAGCACCCTATTCATGTCAGCTTCCAGACCGATATGTCCTGGGAAAATCAGATTATTAATATGATCTTGAAAAGGTATTCTTTACCCTTTTTTTTCATTTTCATGTTAACTATCAATATATTACCATATCTTTATGTCCTCCCCCTAGTACCTTCTTCTAAAGGAAAGAAATTGTGCAAAATACTACAATGACTAAGTAAAAATGTCAGGCAAGCATCTAAATGCATGAACTGTAAACACTTCCAAGTAGAAAGCATAAATCTTAGCATAAAATTTTCAGTTATAGAAGTCATCCTTCTATTTAAAAAAATAACATAGTTTTCTAAAATAGACAAAAGTTTTTTTAAAGAAATCTACAAAAGTACCCAAAGTATATTCAGAAACATTAACCAGAATAACAATGGGAGGTTCAGTCAGTAATATATCTGTGCTAACATAAGTAAGGAACTATACTTTGCTAAAAAGGAATTATCCCAAAATGATCTGAAGATTTCAAACAGGCTAGGAACCCAGCACTATCTAATTATCCAATCCCAAATATTAAACACCAATTTCCACTAAAACTTTATTTTTAATCCTATTTCTCTGATCTTAAATCAAGCCTTCTTAGGAAAGACCTTTTAAGTATTCCAGAAGAAATGAACAATTCTTCACCTGAGTGTTTATTTCCCTTTTCTTGGATCATGGCCTGATTTTGGTTTGGGAAAGAGGCACAGTTCAGATTTTTCCACAGGCCTCCTTGACCTACACAAGTCGGCTTGCTATAAACCAAACCCCTGCAGCTTTCCTATCCTGGCAAAGCTGGGAAAGCCATAAATATTTTTGGCAAAGCAGACCCTAAAATAAGACAAGGTTTTTTATTTCAAGATCACATAACACTGGTCAAAGTGGCATAGTGAGGCAAATAGCTAAAACATATTTTTAAAGCAAATATGCGGTGATATAGAAATATTTCTCACACTAATCCATGTCAACGATCTAGTTGAAGTTTTAGAACACTAGGCTATATAGGCTACGTTGTTTCAGGTGAAGATGAAGATTGTAAACAGCACTAGATTCTATTAGACGGAAGCAAAGGTGCTGATGTGCCATTAGCACTCAAGACCCAAGCTATCACCTATTCAGGTTTGAAGTCCCAGAGGCTTAAGAATACTCCCTGACCAGTGGTTTCCAAACTTTAGTGAATTTCAGAAATAGTTGGAGGGCTTGGCAGGATCTCAACTCCAGGACTTCCAATTCACTGGGTAGAAAGATGGGCCCCCAATTTTGTATTTCTAACAAATTCTTAAATACTGCTGACTCTGTGGTCTCCTGGACCACACTTCGAGAGCTGTTGCATTACATTGACTTGGATGTCACAGCATCCCTTCAGGGGAAAGAGAGCCTCATGTCCACACCAATACTGCAATTTCATATCATGTTTATATGTGCTAAATCCGCTTATATCTTGCAGCAATCACTTACTTGGTGAATATTTGATATTCAGTTTGTTGAGGGATCATCATTTGTGCCACCGAAGTTCAGATTTTGAAAGGTAACCAGGAGAAGTCAGAGTAAAGATCAAGTCACAAACCCAGGGCTCATACTTATTTTATTCTTCTCCACAGGTTTCATTACCACTGCAACATCTACTTGACATTCTTTTTTCTCAGAGCAGTCCCATATTCTCAGCCTCTCTACTGAGTTTACTGTAAATGGGGCTATACAATGTTCTAATATATTTTTAAGTGTCTTACTAATTCATATTAAAAATAAGGCAACATAGGGGCACCTGGGTGGCTCAGTGGGTTAGGCATCAGACTTTGGCTCAGGTCATGATCTCACGGTCCGTGAGTTCAAGCCCTGCATCAGGCTCTGTGCTGACAGCTCAGAGCCTGGAGCCTGCTTCCGATTCTGTGTCTCCCTGTCTCTCTGCCCCTCCCTGCTTGTGTGCAGTCTCTCTCTCTCTCTCTCTCTCTCTCAAAAATAAATAAACATTAATTTTTTTAAATTTAAAAATAAAGCAACATAAGGTAATATAAGGCAATATAATTTAAGTTTTTAATGTACTTGGGCAGTGAGTCATCCTTTCTTGTGAGAGAATTATGTATTTCAGCTCTTTGTCATAGGCTTTCCCTTCTGAGCCTGGTTCACCTCCTACCACAATACTTCCTTAGTCACGTGACTTGCTTTGGTCAATGGAACATGAGCAGAAGTGATCTATACAGGGCATGGGCTCCACCAGTTACTGTCCCTTTGCCATCAAACTGACATTTCCTGGGTACAGACTTCTCCTCCAGCCTTGTTTTTCAATGAGGATGATAAGGAGCAGAGTCCCAGCTGACACGTACCATGTGTAAGAAATAAACCTCTCTTTTTCCAAGCCACTAAGATTTGGAATTTAATATTAACGTGCTAACTTAGCAAAAGGATAACATGAATATACACAACATGTAAAATAAAGGAGACAATTTAATGACCTCTTTTAGTGACAAAGTGTCATAAAGAATATGGAAAGGATGGATGGAATTTCATCTCATTTGCAATTGATAAAGCTGGGATCCAGAGAGATTAAATGATTTGCCTAAGGTTACATACTTAATGAAGAGACATTATTTTCAAGAAAATGAAAGAAAAATAATAATAAATCAGTATCATGCTCTAGGCAATGTGCCAGTCTGTAGAATCCACCAAAGTCTAACAGACTGACATTAGAGTTTTGTATTAGAGTTCTAAAATGAATCTCTGCTGGGAACTGGCTGCCTCAAATTTAAAACGGAGTTTGTTTAACCAGCTAGAGTTCCATACGACAGGTGTGGGAGCTGGTACATGGGACTGCAGGAAGGCCCCAGCAACTAATGCTTAGAGCACTTAAGAACATACAATCAACATGAAGAGGAATAGGACAGGTTGCCGTCACAAAATATTTGAATCACATAACTAACTTCCTTCAATCAAATTCTTTGTCTACTAAAAAAAATGCTGATAATTTGTATCCACATTTTTAGCTTGCTTAGGGAAAAAGAATGTGCTTCTCAGGCTGAGGTCAACAGCTAGTTCAGTTGTATTTTTTATTGTATAATGAAATGACATTTCCCCCAGCCCCCAGCATCCTTCTTACTTTCTAATAATGCATAGCTTTCCCTTCGAGGAATAACGAACACTCCCTCTCTGCTACACAATCAGGTGGGACCTCACCTTCAGCTTCAGGACTGGCTAACATAACTTTGCACATCCCATCCCTTTGGTCTGGTGATTGGTACACAGATAGGTGTATGACCTTGTGGGAATCACCACAACAAAATCCTGGATTATTGGGAGAGAGATGCTCTCCCTTCCACGTCTGATGTAAAGTCTGAAGCTGCAGTAATAAATTTTTACTCAAGAGGAGAGATCATGTCTGCAAATGAATCCAACATGTGGAGGGAAATCAACTCAAGCTAGGGAAACCAGATAATTTTGATGTTGTTTGAATCTCACCATCAAGCTAACTAAACCTCCAAACTACTTGTGTTATTTAAATCAATACGTTTCCTTTTGTGTTTAAGCGAGCTTGACATTGGGGTTTTTGTCACTTGTGACCAAGAGTTCTAAGTTATAGTAAATTAACAAAGTTGGCCTCTTATGAGTTTAGAAAATGCAAGTTAGCCATCCTGACATTCACAATCTCTGGGTGACTGACAAGATTATTTTGGCTGGGATTTCAAACTCTGAGCCTAGGTAAACGGACCAAAGTAAATGTCACCTCTAAGGCTCATGAAGATCCAGCTCGTTTTCTCTTTTAATTCCAAGGTTATTAAGCACCCAACATCACCCTGTCTTTTTCTTTTCTCTTTTAATGTTTATTTGTTTTTGAGAGAGAGCGCGAGCAGGGGAGGGTCAGAGAGAGCTGAGCTGTCAGCACAGAGCCTAATGTGGGGTTTGAACCCACGGACCACAAGATCATGACCAGAGCTGAAGTCGGATGCTTAACCTACTGAGCCACCCAGGCACCCCTGCCTTTTTCTTTTAAATGTGTATAGATTAGGTAGTTTTATCCTGTGTTAGAACTGAGCTCAAAAGAAGAAATTCCTATATTCTCAATTTTTGGGGTTGTTAAACAAATCCACAAGAATTTAGTGAACAGACATGTTTGCCCAGCCAGCTGTTAGTGTATTGAAACCTGATGAGAGTAAGTTTTCTCACAGAGATCCTCTATAAAGAATGCTGCCCTGGTATATTCAATACAGGGACCAGAATCATGTCTGCAAGTGACTAGGTTCAGATTTCTATCATTAATGATACCTAGAGGGTTTCTTTATCTCAAGGCTCTAGGAAGAAAAGTATTAAATAAGAATTGCATTAGAGTTTACTTCCATTTAAGGATACGTATACATAACAAACTAGAAATAATATTGAGTAGAGTTTGAAATTCTTTTTCTAATTCTGTATTATTAACTCAGTGAGACTAGTGAAATGTCTCTACTCAGGTACAGCACAAATGAATTTTCTTTATGTGTTGTCAATTTGTCATCCATATTGTTTTCTTTATACCCCTAACTCTTCTGTACTGGGATTAGCATGTCATTTTATCAAATTCCTACCGCTGGTAGAAAATTCTCAGTTTCCATTTTGCTTGCTTTTCAGATTTCAATATAGAGTCTTTGTAAACTGTACGTAGTTCAATATGAAAGCTGTTTCGCTCCTTGCTGTCAGCTAACTGGCCACTGCTAGTATTTATTATACAAGGACTGGCTTCTGTCTCTATTTGAGCAGCCTGGCAACTCTCTGTCTTCTCTGAGTGTTCTTTGCTGCTTCTGTGTTCTGCTGAGCAGTTGCAAGGATGAGGTGTATATTCTACTGCTTTTGGTTCGGAGAATAAATTCCAGCTTGGGTCCAAGATGAAAATGAATCCCCCACTAGGCAAAAACGTGGATTCTAGTATACTTCCTGTGTACCCCATTAAAAACCCCTTTGGCTGCAGCCTGGAGTTTTACAGTGGAACCATTTCATGCTTAATAACTTTAGGCACCATGGGAAATAAAAAGGCACGAGGCCATGCTTCCCACATGGAGAAGTGCAAACTCCTGCATGGGGGACAAGACTCATATGTGCATAGAAACACACACATGCGCATACACACACATACACGCACCTTGAAACTAATACAGCACAGTACATATGCGAGTGAAACATTTATGATACTGACTTTTGTATTGGTGAGAAGACATCAAGGTAATTTTAATTAGTTGTAAAGACCTCATGGAGAAAGCTGAACTTGAATGTTGTTTTGGAGGCCAGGGTGGACTTGAGAAGTCTGGGCTGGCCAAAGGAAAGAGTCGGAGTTGAGTAGTGATATCAATTTAGTTAAAAACCCTGGTCCAACAATTGCCTGTCATAATGTAGTCCACATGTATATACACTAAATTCTTCCCCTTGTAATTGTTTACTTTGGCCCTGTAAAGCTCTATATCTAGAGCTCTATAGCCTATATGTTTTCCGCTTTCATTTGGTAATATACAATTAAACACGTTTCTAAGGTTACATTTGTTGAAATCTAACAGAACAGTGGCATTCATTTTAAACTTGATTGTCCTTGTGTAAAAAACCACTAACACTTTTTAAAAGCTTCAAAAAATATTTCATGTTTAAGAATCATCAACTAAGCAATTTTATCAATTTTCTAAGTGAATCCATAAGGGTGTAGTTTTCTTGGTTTATTAACATATCTGTTTGTGAGAGGCATTTATTATAAATCCAGTAATTCTGCAAATATTTCTCTAATGCATTTAAAATAAATAGAACCCAAACTTTGCCTTTAAGCACCAATAAAATCAGGAATGCATCAAAGGCAAGAAATTCAAAGTGCAGCTCGATGTAACCATGAGAGAGCTGCACTCAAAGGCAGTGTTCACAGACACTGAAAGATGATGCTGGAAAGGTATAATATTTACTTGTCAAGTCTATCTTACCACAGCTTTAGATATTTGTAAAAACTTTTCCAGCAAGTTGTCATTGATTTTTTGGAATATGCGTATTCACTTTTATTTGTTCCTTGGACTTATTTATAAATATTTTCTGCACCATACTAGGTCACTTTTAAAAGTGACACTGTCTCAAGGGTCTGTTTTAGAGTAGTACAAATAAACACAATCTATACAGTTTACTTAAATAGAAGTATTCTACTTGTGAAGTCTAAAAGCAGTACTTTATACTTCATGATTGTAGCACAACAGCTTGATCTTACTTGGCCAAATGCCTGTATTAAAAAACTGCACAGTGAGGGGTGCCTGGGTATTCAGTCAGTTAAGCAACAGACTCTTGATTTCAGCTCAGGTCGTGATCTAACGTTTCGTGGAATGGAACCCCGTGTTGGGCTCTGCACTGACAGTGTGGGGTCTGCTTGGGATTCTCTTTCTCCCTTTCTCTCTGCCTTTCCCCTACTTGCACATGCCCCCCCCCCTCAAAATAAATAAATAAAAAACAGCACCAGTGAGAGGGGTTAAAGGTGAAATTGCTACTCACTGAATCTAGAAATGACTATTCATCATGCTGAAGGAAATCCCCCACACATCTATAATATAGATTTATTTTATGCATTTAATACTGATTTCAGCATTAGCCTCTTCCTCCTTCTCATGGATGCAAAACTGTGAGTCATGGTAAGATGCTTCCTATGAGAATTATTTTTTCTCAGTAAGGATGATGGCCAAGTATAGCCTTATGCTTTCCTTCTGAAGTTCATGAAGCTTTTAAGTAAGCTACTCTTACTGAATAAGTTACTGTTCATTGATGCTAATTTAAGACGTTTGTTTTCTTAAAACAAACTTTCCAGAAAACATCTGGTGTATTACTTCCTGCATCTAACAACAGAATATAAAGTTTTAGAAACAAAGTAAAGCAAATTTAGCTATCTTTCTTTTCCTTTCATAGTTACAGTTTCACTCTTGTGTAAAGAGCATTTATAGTAATATTACCTATTTAGAGATTATTTTTAGCAAACTAAAATGCCAGTTTGGGGTACTGTTTAGCATACAAACACAAAAACTTTTCTATGTTTTATCATTGAAGTTCATTATAATCTGTGATATTTTGAAACAAATGGAGCAAAGTGTTTGTGCAAAACTCAAGTTCAGAATGCCTGGCCTGTCATAATTGCGAAGTATAATCAATTGTGTGACAGATCTAGATATCTTTCAGGGATACATAAAGATATACCAGTCAAGTCAATTGATAGACCCATTCTTTTAAATTTTTTTTTTCTATTGAGATATAATTGACATATAACATCATGTTAGTTTCAGGTATACAACATAATTATTTCATATTTATATATACCAAAAATTATTATCACATAAGTCTAGTTGACATCCATTACCACACATCATTACAATTTATTTTTCTTGTGATGAAAACTTTTCAGGTCCACGCTTTTAGCAACTTTCAAACATACAATACAGTATTATTAACTATAGTTGCCATGCTGTACATTACATACTACATTCCTATGACTTAGGAGTTTGTACGTTTTGACCACCTTCAACCATTTTGCCCACCCCCACCCTGCCTCTGGCAACCACCAATCTATTGTATTTATGAGTTTAGATTTTGGTTCTTGTTTTCAGGTTTTGCAGATAAGTGAAACATTTGGTATTTGTCCTTTATTGTCTTATTTCACTTAGCATAATGCCCTCAAGGTCCATCCATGTTGTGGCAAATGGCAAGATTTACTTGTTTCTTTATGGCCGAATAATATCCCAGTGTGTGTGTGTGTGTGTGTGTGTGTGTGTGTGTGCGCGCGCGTATGTGTGTACATTTCCTTTATCCATTCATCCATGGATTGTTGATTTAAAATTCTGTTTTAATTCTGTTGATTTAAAATTAGGTTGTTTTAAAATTCTGTTTAAGATGAGTACTTATATTTGCTTTATAAAGTATAAAGCATACTAGTTACCTGATTTATGGCAGGGCACTCTAAATTAGATACTACAGACAGTTCTTGACTTACATAGCTTCAACTTACAATTTTTCTACTTTATGATTGTGTGAAAGTAATACGCATTCGGTAAAAACTGTACCTTGAATTTTGAATTTGATCTTTTCCTGAGCTAGTGATCTGTAATATAATACTCTCTATTGATGCTGGGCAGTGGCAGTGAAGCACTGCTCTCAGTCAGCCGTATAATCACAAGGGTTAACAACTGATGCACTTACACCCATTGTGTTCCCATACAGGCATTCTGTTTTTCACATTCAATACAGGATGCCATAAATTACATGAGCTATTCAATACTTTCATGATAAAATAGGCTTTATTTTGGATGATTTCACTCAACTGTAGGATAAAACTCTTCATCATCCTGAAGTGGATAAAATAAATTTGTATTATAGACTTGTGGGAGATTTCCTTCACAATGATGAAATGTTCTGAGTAGGTACAAGGTAGGCTAGACTAAGCAATGATGTTCAGTAGGTTAGGAATATTAAATGCATTTTTGATTTAATGATACATATATTTTTAAGTTCATTTACTTATTTTGAGAGAATGCAAGTGGGGGAGGGGCAGAGAAAGAGAGAGAGAGAGAGAGAGAAAGGGAAAGAATCCCAAGCAGGCTCCACACTGTCAGCACAGAGCCCAATGTGGGGTTAAAACTCACAAACCCTGAGACCATGACCTGAACTGAAATCAAGAGTCTGATGCTTAACCAACTAAGCCCCCCAGGTGCCCTGATTTAATGATATTTTTGATAATGGGCTTACTGGGAAGTAACCTCATTGTAAGAGATCTGTACCTAATGATAAAGTTGAAGGCAAACAGCAGTGTTCATGTAATAATTACCAAATCAAGTGCAATTACAAATTTTGTGATAATGATTGAATATTGGCTACTGATCCACAAAGCTGTAAATTATAAGATGGAGTACAAGTTGACAGCTTCATGAATGATTCATTCATGTTCTCAGGAACACTTAACTCAGGGCCAGTTAAAATCAATGCTTCTACTTCTCTGGACCCTTGGTCAGTAAACCCATCTACTCGTGGCTTTCCTTCATTTTGGGAAAGCTCAAGGAAATCCTTCTTGTGTTACTATTACTAAATATACATACTCACTATTACCCTTTAACCAAAAAAAAATTACTTATAAAGTTGTTGAAACTGAGACATCTTTCCATATCTTCTATAAGGTATTAGCCTAAAATTTCACTTAAAACAATAATGTCTTTTCCACTCAACTACGCTCCTTCCTTTCTAGGAAACTTTTCAATTATTTAAAGACCAAGCTTCTTATGACCTTACCTAAGATTGTTATTTCTGTGTACTGATGAACACTATAGTAACTTACATATAACAAATATTGTTAAAGGATCAATTTTTTTAAAGTCAAATCATACACAGAAATATAAAATGAACACAAGTTAAATATTTTATTTAATCCATTATTTAATGAGGGGACTAGAAAGATGTTCCAAGTAATTCAAAGGTGAGTTTAAAGAACCATACATATATACGCAACAGGGAATGCTAAAACAAATTTATAAACAGATGCAAAAGTAGTCTATCCATGGGGCAACAATGCCTTGCATTGTAGCATGCACATTTCACTTGTATTTCCATGGGTAAGTATCACTTGCATTGTTATTAGTGTGCTAGAACTTAGAGAATTGTATCACAGTTTGAAAACAATTATAGGTGGTGATAACCAGGAAGGGTGATTGAAATAGAACATCCACTGTAATAGGCAGAATTCTAAGATAGCTATCATGATTTCCACCCCCTGGGGTTATTCCTATGATCATGTTATGTTACCTGGCAACAGGGTTTTTGCAGATGTTATTAAGGTTACTAATAAGTTGATTTTAAGATAGGAAGATTATCCAGATTGGTCTAACCTAATTACATGAAGCCTTTTAAGTGTGGAAGTTTTTCTCCAGCTGGTAGCAGAAGGGGAAGTCCAGAGACTTGAAGTTATAAGAAGGATCTGACATGCCATTACTGACTTAAAGATGGTTAGGGCTGGGCGCCTGGGTGGCTCAGTCAGTTAAGTGTCAAACTTCAGCTCAGATCATGATTTCATGGTCCATGAGTTTGAGCCCTGCATCTGGCTCTGTGCTGATAGCTCAGAGCCTGGAGCCTACTTTGGATTCTGGGTCTCCCTCTCTCTCCCTCTCACATGCACGTGCTCTCTCTCTTTCTCAAAAATAAATAAACATTTTAAAAAATTGAAAAAAAAATTGATGGGGCCATGTGAAAAAGATTTGAACATATCCTCTGGTTGCTGAAAGTCATCTCCAGCCAATAGCCAGAAACAAAATGGGAACCTCAGTCATGTGCCACAAGGAACTGGATCCTGCCAGCAACCCAAATGAGCTTGGAAGAGAATTTTTTTCTATGGCTTTCAGATGAGTACTCAGGCCAACTGACACACTGATGTTAGCTTTGTGATGCCTTCAGCAGAGAATTCAGTCACATGGTGCTGGACTTCCAATCTACAAACTGTGAGATTATAAATGAATACTATATGAAGCCATCAAGTATGTGATAATTTATTATGTAGCAACAAAAAGCTAATACACACATAAGATCTTCTTTGCCCATTTTACACTTACCATAATATTTATAAGGATTGTTAAGTGTATAAAAAGAAAACAACTACTCATGACTTGTAGATTTCCCCCTTGAAGCTGGTATTAAGTTATTAAGTTTTCCTATCAGAAAGCTTTAAACACTTGGGGACAGAAGATCATAAGTGAAAGAGAAGTTGAAAGTGGAAGAACCTCTAATTTTATGAGACGTACTATGTATGGAATCCACAAAGGGAGCCATCCCCAGAGTCCTCTTTACTCTCTGACTGTGGTTTACAACTTAATAAGCACTGCTTTTAAGAGTAGCTGACTAACAGTTTTTCTAAACACTGCCCTGCATTGATGAATAGTTTTCTTTCTAAAAGAAAAGCACGTGTGAACATATTGCCGGCAGCCCTCTCCTGGAGAGAAGGCAGCTTACTTTCTATCACCTGCAGAGGCACTGGAATGAAAGCATCATCGTTTGTATGGAGACTCTCAATCACACGTGCCAGGGCTGAGGGTTTTCACCCTGGATTGGCTGGCCTTTGGGAGCAGGAAAACAGAAAGAGGAAATGTCCATGTTTGAGCTGGCGTGCGCCAGGCAGTCTCTCTCCAGCCCTGACAAGTCCCTGCTGTGGGAAACATGGAGCAGTTGTGCAGTTTGTCTGGGGCATTACCATAGGCCCTGTGCATTGGAAATACTAAAGAACTAGAGAAAGATGAAAAATTTAGAAATACATATATACACATTCTCAAGAATCAGTGTACCTCATTCAGATTACTCCTAAAGCTAGAGTACATGTTTTAAAAAATCAGGGGGATGTATAAGTTCATCTTTAGATTTTTGTTATTCTACTGTAGTATGTTGGGGGCATTATGCAGCATCTTTTAGAGAGGATGGCCCATTTTATTTTCTTTTAAACAAACAATTAAAGGCAAAATTCATTTTACTAAAAGACTCAAGCTTCTCTCTCTCCTTTTCTCTCTCTTTCCTTTTCTTTCTTTCTTTCTTTCTGTCTGTCTGTCTTTGTCTGGAAACATCACTTTCAATTTATCCCATGAGTATGAAGAAAGGTACATGAGACAGAAGGAAGTATGAGTAACCATTTGATACCTCAACACAGTAAGTTTTAGCCTTCTTTTTTCTTTTTATTTTAGAGAGAGTGGGACAGAGGGGCAGAGGGAGAGAGAAAGAGAAAGAGAGAGAATCTCAAGCAGGTCCCATGCTCAACGCAGAGCCTGACGCAGGGCTCAATCCCATGACTCTGGGATCATAACCTGAGCTCGAACCAAGAGTGAGACACTCAACTGACTGAGCCACCCAGGTGCCCATAGCCTCCTGAAATAAAATAAACCCAGAAAAGTGTTCTACTTTTTAAATGGCATGTTTTTAAGTGCATACACCATGGTAGATATATGGAAACATGCCCAGTTACAGACACTAGATACACACAGATACTCTTCCTTTGTACAACACCTGTGCTCAAGAACAGCTGTGTGTATAAATCACACATCTATAAAGCTGAAACATTTAGAAATGCACTAAGGGAGGTTCTATTTCAAGAAACCCTGTACTGTTTATTTTATAACACAAATATTCATCCTCAGAAATTATTTCTTTTGAAAGACTGTACCTTGAATATAATAAGCATTAAATCAGAAGAGAGAGGCACAATCAAATTTAAAAAACAGGACTTTAAAAACAGAGAGAAGTTTTAGCTATTTTCTTTTTTTTCCCAATATATGAAATTTATTGTCAAACTGGTTTCCATACAACACCCAGTGCTCATCCCAAAAGGTGCCCTCCTCAATACCCATCACCCACCCTCCCCTCCCTCCCACCCCCCATCAACCCTCAGTTTGTTCTCAGTTTTTAACAGTCTCTTATGCTTTGGCTCTCTCCCACTCTAACCTCTTTTTTTTTTTTCCTTCCCCTCCCCCAGGGTTTCTGTTAAGTTTCTCAGGATCCACATAAGAGTGAAACCATATGGTATCTGTCTTTCTCTGTATGGCTTATTTCACTTAGCATCACACTCTCCAGTTCCACCCACGTTGCTACAAAAGGCCATATTTCATTCTTTCTCATTGCCACGTAGTATTCCATTGTATATATAAACCACAATTTCTTTATCCATTCATCAGTTGATGGACATTTAGGCTCTTTCCATAATTTGGCTATTGTTGAGAGTGCTGCTATAAACATTGGGGTACAAGTGCCCCTATGCATCAGTACTCCTGTATCCCTTGGGTAAATTCCTAGCAGTGCTACTGCTGGGTCATTAGGGTAGGTCTATTTTTAATTTTCTGAGGAACCTCCACACTGCTTTCCAGAGCGGCTGCACCAATTTGCATTTCCACCAACAGTGCAAGAGGGTTCCCGTTTCTCCACATCCTCGCCAGCATCTATAGTCTCCTGATTTGTTCATTTTGGCCACTCTGACTGGCATGAGGTGATATCTGAGTGTGGTTTTGATTTGTGTTTCCCTGATAAGGAGCGACGTTGAGCATCTTTTCATGTGCCTGTTGGCCATCCGGATGTCTTCTTTAGAGAAGTGTCTATTCATATTTTCTGCCCATTTCTTCACTGGGCTATTTGTTTTTCGGGTGTGGAGTTTGGTGAGCTCTTTATAGATTTTGGATACTAGCCCTTTGTCCGATATGTCATTTGCAAATATCTTTTCCCATTCCGTTGGTTGCCTTTTAGTTTTGTTGGTTGTTTCCTTTGCTGTGCAGAAGCTTTTTATCTTCATAAGGTCCCAGTAATTCATTTTTGCTTTTAATTCCCTTGCCTTTGGGGATGTGTCGAGTAAGAGATTGCTACGGCTGAGGTCAGAGAGGTCTTTTCCTGCTTTCTTCTCTAGGGTTTTGATGGTTTCCTGTCTCACATTCAGGTCCTTTATCCATTTTGAGTTTATTTTTGTGAATGGTGTGAGAAAGTGGTCTAGTTTCAACCTTCTGCATGTTACTGTCCAGTTCTCCCAGCACCATTTGTTAAAGAGACTGTCTTTTTTCCATTGGATGTTCTTTCCTGCTTTGTCAAAGATGAGTTGGCCATACGTTTGTGGGTCTAGTTCTGGGGTTTCTATTCTATTCCATTGGTCTATGTGTCTGTTTTTGTGCCAATACCATGCTGTCTTGATGATGACAGCTTTGTAGTAGAGGCTAAAGTCTGGGATTGTGATGCCTCCTGTTCTTCTTCAAAATTACTTTGGCTATTCAGGGCCTTTTGTGGTTCCATATGAATTTTAGGATTGCTTGTTCTAGTTTCGAGAAGAATGCTGGTGCAATTTTGATTGGGATTGCATTGAATGTGTAGATAGCTTTGGGTAGTATTGACATTTTGACAATATTTATTCTTCCAATCCATGAGCAGGGAATGTCTTTCCATTTCTTTATATCTTCTTCAATTACCTTCATAAGCTTTCTATAGTTTTCAGCATACAGATCTTTTACATCTTTGGTTAGATTTATTCCTAGGTATTTTATGCTTCTTGGTGCAATTGTGAATGGGATCAGTTTCTTTATTTGTCTTTCTGTTGCTTCATTGTTAGTGTATAAGAATGCAACTGATTTCTGTACATTGGTTTTGTATCCTGCAACTTTGCTGAATTCATGTATCAGTTCTAGCAGACTTTTGGTGGAGTCTATCAGATTTTCCATATATAATATCATGTCATCTGCAAAAAGCGAAAGCTTGACTTCATCTTTGCCAATTTGGATGCCTTTGATTTCCTTTTGTTGTCTGATTGCTGATGCTAGAACTTCCAACACTATATTAAACAACAGTGGTGAGAGTGGGCATCCCTGTCGTGTTCCTGATCTCAGGAAAAAAGCTCTCAGTTTTTCCCCATTGAGGATGATGTTAGCTGTGGGCTTTTCATAAATGGCTTTTATGATCTTTAAGTATGTTTCTTCTATCCCGACTTTCTCAAGCGTTTTTATTAAGAAAATGTGCTGGATTTTGTCAAAGGCCTTTTTTGCATCGATTGACAGGATCATATGGTTCTTCTCTTTTTTTTTTATTAATGTGATGTATCACGTTGATTGATTTGTGAATGTTGAACCAGCCCTGCATCCCAGGAATGAATCCCACTTGATCATGGTGAATAATTCTTTTTATATGCTGTTGAATTCGATATGCTAGTATCTTATTGAGAATTTTTGCATCCATATTCATCAGGGATATTGGCCTGTAGTTCTCTTTTTTTGCTGGGTCTCTGTCTGGTTTAGGAATCAAAGTAATACTGGCTTCATAGAATGAGTCTGGAAGTTTTCCTTCCCTTTCTATTTCTTGGAATAGCTTGAGAAGGATAGGTATTATCTCTGCTTTAAACGTCTGGTAGAACTCCCCTGGGAAGCCATCTGGTCCTGGACTCTTATTTGTTGGGAGATTTTTGATAACCGATTCAATTTCTTCACTGGTTATGGGTCTGTTCAAGCTTTCTATTTCCTCCTGATTGAGTTTTGGAAGAGTGTGGGTGTTTAGGAATTTGTCCATTTCTTCCAGGTTGTCCAATTTGTTGGCATATAATTTTTCATAGTATTCCCTGATAATTGTTTGTATCTCTGAGGGATTGGTTGTAATCATTCCATTTTCATTCATGATTTTATCTATTTGGGTCATCTCCCTTTTCTTTTTGAGAAGCCTGGCTAGAGGTTTGTCAATTTTGTTTATTTTTTCAAAAAACCAACTCTTGGTTTCGTTGATCTGCTCTACAGTGTTTTTAGATTCTATATTGTTTATTTCTGCTCTGATCTTTATTATTTCTCTTCTTCTGCTGGGTTTAGGCTGCCTTTGCTGTTCTGCTTCTATTTCCTTTAGGTGTGCTGTTAGATTTTGTATTTGGGATTTTTCTTGTTTCTTGAGATAGGCCTGGATTGCAATGTATTTTCCTCTCAGGACTGCCTTCGCTGTGTCCCAAAGCGTTTGGATTGTTGTATTTTCATTTTCGTTTGTTTCCATATATTTTTTAATTTCTTCTCTAATTGCCTGGTTGACCCACTCATTCGTTAGTAGGGTGTTCTTTAACCTCCACGCTTTTGGAGGTTTTCCAGACTTTTTCCTGTGGTTGATTTCAAGCTTCATAGCATTGTGGTCTGAAAGTATGCATGGTATAATTTCAATTCTTGTAAACTTATGAAGGGCTGTTTTGTGACCCAGTATATGATCTATCTTGGAGAATGTTCCATGTGCACTCGAGAAGAAAGTATATTCTGTTGCTTTGGGATGCAGAGTTCTAAATATATCTGTCAAGTCCATCTGATCCAATGTATCATTCAGGGCCCTTGTTTCTTTATTGACCGTGTGTCTAGATAATCTATCCATTTCTGTAAGTGGAGTGTTAAAGTCCCCTGCAATTACCACATTCTTATCAATAAGGTTGCTTATGTTTATGAGTAATTGTTTTATATATTTGGGGGCTCCGGTATTCAGCACATAGACATTTATAATTGTTAGCTCTTCCTGATGGATAGACCCTGTAATTATTATATAATGCCCTTGTTCATCTCTTGTTACAGCCTTTAACTTAAAGTCTAGTTTGTCTGATATAAGTATGGCTACTCCAGCTTTCTTTTGGCTTCCAGTAGCATGATAAATAGTTCTCCATCCCCTCACTCTCAATCTAAAGGTGTCCTCAGGTCTAAAATGAGTCTCTTGTAGACAGCAAATAGATGGGTCTTGTTTTTTATCCATTCTGATACCCTATGTCTTTTGGTTGGCGCATTTAATCCATTTACATTCAGTGTTATTATAGAAAGATACGGGTTTAGAGTCATTGTGATGTCTGTATGTTTTATGTTTGTAGTGATGTTTCTGGTACTTTGTCTCACAGGATCCCCCTTAGGATCTCTTTTAGGGCTGGTTTAGTGGTGACAAATTCCTTCAGTTTTTGTTTGTTTGGGAAGACCTTTATCTCTCCTTCTATTCTAAATGACAGACTTGCTGGATAAAGGATTCTCGGCTGCATATTTTTTCTGTTTAGCACACTGAAGATATCATGCCAGTCCTTTCTGGCCTGCCAAGTTTCAAAAGAGAGATCAGTCACGAGTCTTATAGGTCTCCCTTTATATGTGAGGGCACGTTTTTCCCTTGCTGCTTTCAGAATTTTCTCTTTATCCTTGTATTTTGCCAGTTTCACTATGATATGTCGTGCAGAAGATCGATTCAAGTTACGTCTGAAGGGAGTTCTCTGTGCCTCTTGGATTTCAATGCCTTTTTCCTTCCCCAGTTCAGGGAAGTTCTCAGCTATTATTTCTTCAAGTACCCCTTCAGCACCTTTCCCTCTCTTTTCCTCCTCTGGGATACCAATTATGCGTATATTATTTCTTTTTAGTGTATCACTTAGTTCTCCAATTTTCCCCTCATACTCCTGGATTTTTTTATCTCTCTTTTTCTCAGCTTCCTCTTTTTCCATAACTTTATCTTCTAGTTCACCTATTCTCTCCTCTGCCTCTTCAAGCCGAGCTGTCGTGGTTTCCATTTTGTTTTGCATTTCGTTTAAAGCATTTTTCAGCTCCTCGTGACTGTTCCTTAGTCCCTTGATCTCTGTAGCAAGAGATTCTCTGCTGTCCTCTATACTGTTTTCAAGCCCAGAGATTAATTTTATGACTATTATTCTAAATTCACTTTCTGTTATATTATTTAAATCCTTTTTGATCAGTTCATTAGCTGTTGTTATTTCCTGGAGATTCTTCTGAGGGGAATTCCTCCGTTTGGTCATTTTGGATAGTCCCTGGAGTGGTGAGGACCTGCAGGGCACTTCCCCTGTGCTGTGGTGTATAACTGGAGTTGGTGGGCGGGGCCGCAGTCAGACCTGATGTCTGCCCCCAGCCCACCACTGGGGCCACAGTCAGACTGGTGTGTGCCTTCTCTTCCCCTCTCCTAGGGGCGGGATTCACTGTGGGGTGGCGTGGCCCATCTGAGCTACTTGCACACTGCCAGGCTTGTGGTGCTGGGGATCTGGCGTATTAGCTGGGGTGGGTAGGCAAGGTGCACGGGAGTAGGAGGAGCAGGCTTAGCTTGCTTCTCCTTAGGTGATCCACTTCAGGAGGGGCCCCGTGGCAGCGGGAGGGAGTCAGATCTGCTGCGGGAGGTTTGGCTCCGCAGAAGCACAGAGTTGGGTGTTTGCACGGAGCGAGCAAGTTCCCTGGCAGGAACTGGTTCCCTTTGGGATTTTGGCTGGGGGATAGGCGGGGGAGATGGTGCTAGCGAGTGCCTTTGTTCCCCACCAAACTGAGCTCTGTCGTCCAGGAGCTCAGCAACTCTCCCTCCCTTTGTCCTCCAGCCTTCCCGCTTTCTGAGCAGAGCTGTTAACTTATGACCTCCCAGACGCTAAGTCACGCTTGCTGTCGGAACACAGTCCGTCAGGCCCCTCCGCTTTTGCCAGCCAGACTCGGGGGCTCTGCTTGGCCGACGAGCCGCCCCTCCGCCCCGGCTCCCTCCCGCCAGTCCGTGGAGCGCGCACCGCCTCGCCGCCCTTCCTACCCCATTCCGTGGGCCTCTCGTCTGCGCTTGGCTCTGGAGACTCAGTTCTGCTAATCCTCTGGCGGTTTTCTGGGTTATTTAGGCAGGTGTAGGTGGAATCTAAGTGATCAGCAGGACTTGCGGTGAGCCCAGCATCCTCCTACGCCGCCATCTTGCTCAGCAATCTTTAGCTATTTTCTTAAAGAAGTGTTGAGGAAAATTTACACTTAATATTATCACAGTAATTATTATATATTATATATTAATATGTAATAAATAATATATTAATAATCATTAATAATATAATATAATAATATGATATATATTATATATCATATAATATATAATATATAGCATAGTATTATATATATATATATTTGTAATTTGTAATCCTTAACAACTACTAGTCCCTGC
>NC_064809.1:51860964-51947620 GCF_023721935.1 Panthera uncia | reverse complement strand
ATATAGAAAAATATTTTTTATATACATATATATATATATATATATATATATATATATATTTGTAATTTGTAATCCTTAACAACTACTAGTACCTGCCAGCTAAATAACACCAAGTTGAAAGATAAGCAAGGAAGAGGGCATAAGGTGTTTATCTAGGTCTAACCTCAGAGTTAAGGCAGAAAAATTTCTCAATTGTTCACGTGATGAAAACCAACAATAACTGTGTTTTCTTTGAAAAGTATATGCAATACATATTTATATGTTGAAATATAGCTTTCCATTTTTAAATTTAGAAATTTGCTTTGCCTGAAAAAGAAAAAAGAAACAATTTAGGCCAATCTATGTGTGGTTGTTCCCTATCACTGCTATAATAAATTACCACAAATTATTTGGCATAAAACAACACAAATTAATTATCTTACAGTTCTGGATATCAGAAGTCCAAAATTGTTCACACTGAGCTAAAGTCAAGGTGTCAATAGGGCTGGTTCTTTCTGAAATCTCTAGGAGAGAATGAATCCCTTTCCTTGTCTTTTCCACCTTCTAGAGGCTGTCTGCATTCCTTGGTTCGTGGCCTCCTTCAAGCACTCACATCTCTCCAACCTCTGTTTCTTCCCTCATCACATGTCCTTCTCTTCACTCTGACCCTCCTGCCTCCATCTTATAAAAACACGTGAGATTACATTGGACCCCCTGTATAATCCAGAGTAATTTTCCTATCTCAAGATTCTTAATCACATCTGCAAAGCCCTCTTTGCAGTGTAAGATAATATATTCACAGCTACAGGGATTAGGACCTGGACACCTTTGGAGGTTGCGGGGACATTATTCTGTCAATCACACTGTGTTAGAAGGTCATTAAGATACTACTACCAAATTTGTTACTCTGTCTCCTTCTCAATGCATAACTGAATGATTTAATTTTCACCTTTGGAATCAAAATTAGTCTCTAAGAATGTTTACCTAGCATTTACTGAACACCTTCTACCTAGCAGGTACTATGCCAAAGTACTTTGTGTATTACCTACGTATTTAATCCTTACAACAAACCTATATTATTCATTTTATCTCACTGTACACATGAAGAGATTGTAACACAGAGTGTTAAATTAGTTGTTCAAGATTCTAAATCCAGCAAAGAACTGTGCCATGTGACTCCAGAGCTTATCCTTATGACCCTTTTCATTTTTTTGCCTTCCCAAGAAATTAGCAAACAATTCTCATATGCAAATTAAAAGTATGCTTACAATACACGAAACTACCCCAACCATGGTGTGGCCACAGGACAGAAGCACTAGAAGTAAGGCAATGCTCCTCCTTAGAAAACTGGTGGTATCTATTTACAACTGACAGAATATATCAGGAATTCTCATTAAATCAACTCTGCAGTTTAAATAGAGCATTAATATGTGACAAGTGAAAATTCTTGAAGCCACTTTGCTTTTATTCACATGTGTGCATGCTGGGGGCACATTGCTAGGACTTTACTACCTAAATATTATTTAGTCTAATCATATTGCCTTCCCTCCGTGCCACCCCCCCTCCAACGAACACTACAAATTGAGTAGTGTTTTGGGGAAAGTAAAGATGAGAATTCCCTTTACCACCATGCACCTGAGGGCAGCCACACTCTTAGAGAATAGACCATAAACTACCTCTCATCCAAATGCTGCCCCATGCTTTAAATCTCTAAGAACCTCATTAGCACAAAAACAGTCTTCTCTTTTGTTCTTTTTATCAGTATTATAATGAAATAATTTAAATAAATACATACATACATACATACTTACATACTTTTTACTTCCTATTTGTCCCTTGGTAGATTCTTAGAGCTGCATGGGAATCAGAACTGTTATCTGTCTTATTTACCACTCTAGGATAGCAATGAATAGAATGCATGGTAGACTGTATGTAGACTGTATTTACTGACAGATGGAAACAAAGAAGGAAGAAAGGGAGAAAAGAAGAGAGGGAAAAAAAGAAAATCCAGTCACTAATTTAGGTCTAGAGAAGAAATAGTGATGCACAGGTGTGCATGAAAACTAAAAATGAGACAAAAGTACTCAGAATGCCTCCCGAGTTTAGAGCCATGAGCCAGCTACAGAGCAGGTAAAGTTCAGAAGGGAAGCATCCATTGATTTCACTTCCCTTTGCAGAATCTGGCCCATCCTGTTCAAAGTGGGGGTGAACTTCATAAAGAACATCAAAATATTATGCTGGCCTTGAAGGAAGAGAGAAAAGTAAGTTTTTGAAATGGAGACTCCAAGTAAAGAAGGCAGGGTGGGGAAGTTGGGCAGGGCAGGAAAAGAGCACTCAATCAGCACTAAAATTTTTTTTTAAATGTTTATTCATGTTTGAGAGAGAGAGAGGGCGGGGGCTGGGCAGAGAGAGAAGGAGACACAGAATCTGAAGCAGGCTCCAGGCTCTGAGCTGTCAGCACATAGCCCAACACAGGGCTCGAACTCCAACTATACACCGTGAGATCATGACCTGAGCCAAATTTGAATGCCTACTCAGTCACCCAAGCCCCCCTGAATCAGCATTTTAAAAGCCAACTTTTTGATATGTCAGTTATGGCAATTGTTTAGTTTTCTCCCACTTGGATTGTTATGCAAATTAAGAGCTTGGATTGTGTCTTTTATCTTTGAAATCCAGCCGTTAATAATAACAAACAAGGGGCACTTGGGTGGCTCAGGTCATGATCTCATAGTTTGTGAGTTCAAGCCCCACATTGGGCTCTGTGCTGTGTTGACAGCTCAGAGCCTGGAGTCTTCTTCAGATTCTGTGTCTCCCTCTCTGCCCCTGCCCTGCTTATGCTCTGTCTCTCTCTCTCTCTCTCTGTCTTAAAAATAGACATTAAAAAATAAATAAATAAAAATAAATAAATATACATTACACAAGTGAATCATGGTGAAAACGAACAAAGGCCACGGTGGAAATAACCCAGCAATATGGGTCCAGGCCTCAGAGGAGTAGCTGCCTAGAGAAGATCATCAGAGTAAGCATTACCGAGAATGGATGCCTGGCCCAAGTCTTGAAAAATCAAAACAGGATTTCCAGACCTAGAAGGAGGAAGGAGTATTCTTTTCAGATGAAGTAGGCTGTGCAAAGGAGGAAAAACTTAACAGAACATAGGGTGTTCTGAGAACTACATGTGACCGAGGATGGAGGGAATGAATTACAGAAGGATATGGTTGGGCTGGTGAGAAGTGACAAGAGGTAGGGGTGAGAGTTCTTGAGTCTTATGCTAAAACCAGGAGAATATTTAAGGTTATGTAGGCAGCCAACGTGACTAGATCACTTCCCCCAGCTGTGTAGCAATTGAATTGTAAGGGTTCAGGGATGGGGATTCTTTTAGGTTAAGAGAAAGGCAATAGCAAGAGTTTGGGCAAAATATCATGAGCACCCAAGCCAATGCACTGCCATCGAGAATTTCGAGCAGAAGATGGTGGTTAGGTTGAAAGGTAAGACACAGCCACTGACGTCTTCCAGGTTGCAGGCTAGAATGAGTAGGTTATGCCATTCACCAGGTCAGGTGAGAAAAAGCAGAAAGAGATTGGAGAAGTGAGGGAATGAGTGAGGAGTATAGTTCAGATGTATTGAACTGGAGGCACTGCTGGATAATAACAAGTAGCATTATTCACTGCTAGCTCTGTGCCAGGCACTCTTCTCAATGTTTCACACGTGATCTTGAACTTCAAATGACATGCTGTATATAAACACTTTTTGGGGAAAGCATGAAGTGCGACATTATTGTGTGCATTATATTTATGTCTTCTTTTCTATTTTTGCCATGTTTAGGAGAGTAAGTCTCTAGCGCTTTTTGGTTTTTTTCTTTTTTCCAAGCCAAGAAAATCACATTGTAAAAAACCCGAGAAGATGATAAACCAATAAAAATGTCATTTATTACTCTTTTTACAAAATGACTTAATGGCACTGTATTTTTAAATGCTTCTAAAATAATGCCTTCCTATGTAGCCAGTCTCATGAATCGAATATATATTTAAAAACACGTCATTAATTCCATAGGCACAATATTTGAATACAATTTTAACTTACTGCCTCTTACTTTTGCTCGGTTTTCCTAAGTGTGAAGGTCTCTCTCTGGCATGCAGGTGACTAAGAGCAGCCTGACCCCATTAGCTGCTCCAGATGTTGCCCCACTATGGAAATCAGTGTCTGTGCAGCATGAATATTCATCATTTCTCCAGCTCACATTTGCTCTTCTTTATGGCTTTCAGTCTGTACCAGAGGACAAGTAGCTTTCCATGCTTCAGGAGAACATATTGTTCTAGAACTACCATGTTTCACATTATCCTGATATCCTTACTGGAGTTAAACAGGTCTATTAGGTAAACTGTTTACCATTGAAGAGAAGCTCTATGGTAGCAAAAAACAAAACAAAACCCTGTTGAATTTGTTGAATTATAAATGAGATACTGAATATGAAAAATAATGAATTCTACATTTTTCTCATCTGAGGGCAAAGGCCATGAAAGTCCACTAATGCTGCAAATGAAATTATCTTGTGCAATCTGGTCCTCAGGAATGAAAACAAATGGAAGAAAAGGCCAGTTTGAGTATCTAAGAACAAAAAAATTAAGACACTGCAGATTCTAGCCAATTAAATATATTATTATTCAAGTAGTTTAGAGTAGTAGAGAGAATTCTGAATTTAGAATCAAGGACATAGGGTTGAGTGCTGCTCTATTGCTGGTATGAATTCGGACATCTCTGTAATCCTCAATTTCCTAATCAATGCTCAATGGCATTTATGTATTTTGCAGACATTAAGCATGCATTTTAAAGTTATTGTGTACACTGAAAATTCATATGATATATATTTAAAAAATACTCATCATAGGATGAACTCTAGGTTAATGATTTTATTGGAAATGACAAAAAAATAACAGCCTGTTTTCCAAATGTATCCATGAACCATCAAAAACACACTTGCCACTATTCTAATTTTTATCAGAATAATAGCGATGACATACCAAATGCAAACCCTTACTTCATAACAATTCAGTTTAAGGAAATATGATGATAATGGCATTGACATTATGCATTTGTAAAGTTCTGTTTATCATACGAGTTAACTTGGGGAAAGAAAACCGATCTTGTCAGACAAGACTTCCTTGGCCATCTTAAATATAATAGGATCTGAACATTCTCTCCTCCAAATTATTTTCATTCTAACTAATTTTCACCGCCTTAAACATTATGCTTAATTACTTAATTGTATATTTCCTGCCCTTCTTCACTAGAGTACAAACCCCAGGAGAGCAGGGATCATAATTCAATATTAATAAATGTTTGTCCCTAGTATCTAGACCCATGACTGGCACAAAGGAAGTCCTCAGTAAATATTTGTTGGATTAATGAATTTCTTTCTGCTAGATATTATATTATTTTAATGTGTGTTTTCTTATTTAATTCTTGTATTTACCCTTTGAACTAGGTAATCACAGTAGAAAAATACTTAAGTAATACTTTATAGATGCCAGGCAATATTCTCAGGACTTTACTCAAATAGAGTAATTTCATTCTCAGAGAACCTATAAAGTATCCTCGCTTCACAGATAAGGCAATGGAGGCCCAGATAAGTAAAATGACTTGCCCAAGTTCATTTACCCAGAGTGGTTGAACCCAGATTTTCACCTAGCCAGTGTGACTCTAGTGACCATGCTGCCAACTACTTCCTTACAGGCCTTTCCATTTGTATCTTACATGTAAGGGCCTGAGGCTGAGAACGCTGAATGGAAACTGTACCATTTCCTAATGTGTGTTTTATAATCATGCTGTATTTGTCTATCATTACAAAGTTTCACAATCAATGACTGCTATGATGTAATAAAAATGAGTACAGGAAAATACTTCAGAATCATGTCTAACACTAGTCATATTTATATGAGTTCTTTAAATGTAGAGAATTAGAGCAGAAGAAGGCCTTGAATGTCACTCAGTTTCACGGCTGTCATTTTACAGATGAGAAACTGAGAGTCAGGGACATTGACAGTCTTTGGTCACTTGGGATGTTGGCATTCCAGTTGGAGGATATTTCTCTTGGGCAGACTGCTTTCAAATGAGTATTTCAGGGCATAATTTTTCAACTCCAGTCTTTCCTGATTGCCTTTTACTAATGAGACATAGATGCTATGGTGTTAAGCACTAGACAAATAATAAATGGAACAGAAAATAAAGCATACAGAAGGAGGAGGACAATGGTCTCTTCACCTCATTGTGCTTAACGATTAAGCTGTGCATCCTCACGGAAGCATTTCAGAAATGATGACAGAATGTATTTCGCCAGCATCTGTCAATATATGTTTTCAGATTTTAAGATTACTGAACTTATTGTATTAGCTGTACCGTTTATTAGCTCTACTATTTATTTGAATAAAGGAACTCTACCTGCAGCAATAATTTTCTTTTTTACTTTTTGTTGTTGTTTTTTTTAGATGACCTAGATGACAAAAGTTGACCTAGCACAAATATTTAGTGTCCACATGTCAGAATAAAACAATTTTTTTTATTTGAGAGAGACCATGAGCGGGAGAGTGGGGCAGATGGAGAGAGAGACAGAACCTTAAGCTCCATGTTAAGTGTGGAGCCTGATTCAAGGCTTGATCTCACAACCATGAAATCATGACTGTGAGATCATGACCTGAGCTGAAATCAAGAGTAAGACACTTAACCAATTGAGCCAGATCGTTTTTTAATGTTTATTTATTTTGAGGGAGAGACAGAGCGTGAGTGGGGGAGGAGCAGAGAGAGAGGAAGACACAGAAACTGAAGCAGGCTCCAGGCTTTGAGCTGTCAGCACAGAGACCGATGCAGGGCTCGAACTCCTGTACCATGAGATCATGACCTGAGCCAAAAATCTCATATATCAAAAGAACCAAGACTATCCCCTGGAGTTCACTGTAATGGGAAATGGCAGACAGAGGAAAACCTTCACCTTTGGAACACCTCAGCTTAGCATTTATCATACTACATTAAATTGGCTAATTAGAGTCCCAAATCAAGAGGTTCTGTGGCACAATGCTTATGAGCTATTGCTCTTGGGGTGTCAAGGTGGCTCAGTCAAGAATCTGACTCTTGATTTCAGGTAATGATCTCACGGTTCATGGGCTCGAGCCCCACGTAAGGCTCTGTGCTGACTGCACGGAGCCTGCTTGGAATTCTCTCTCTCCTTCTCTCTCAGCCTCTCCCCTGCTCGTGTGCATGCTCTCCCTCAAAAATAAATGAATAAACATTAAGAAAATAATAATAAAAGAGCTAGGGCTCTGGAATAGGAAATATGGGTTTAAATCCTAGCTTTGTAACCACAGCCAAATTATCTAACTCCTCTGTACCTGGACCATCATATGTCAGATAAAGGGGTATCCACCCCAGATTTTGTTTAAGTAGGCTTGTGTCCACCAGTGCAGAGCCCAATGCAGGGCTTGAGCTCACAACCCTGAGACCAAGACATGAGCTCAAAGAATCAGATGCTGGGGCACCTGGATGGCTCAGTCAGTTAAACGTCTGACTTCGGATCAAGTCATGATCTTGCAGTTTGTGAGTTTGAGCCCAGTGTCGGGCTCTGTGCTGACAGCTCAGAGCCTGGAACCTGCTTCAGATTCTGTGTCTCCCTCTCTCTCTGCCCCTCCCCTGCTCATGCTCTGTCTCTCAATAATAAAAATAAATGTTAAAAAAACTTTTCTTTAATTAAAAAAAAAAGAATCAGATGCCTAATTGACTGAGCCACACAGGCACCCCTCCACATGTCAGATTTTATAATGGGCACAACTGTTTCATTTGTTCACTCACCAGGTATTCATCCTGCTAGGTATTGTTCCATGTGCTGGATACAGAGCGATGAATAAGTTAGACAAATATATATATATATATATACACACATACACACACACACATATACACATATATGTATATATGTATATACATATATGTGTGTATATATATATATATATATATATGGCATACTATCAGAAAAGAAGAGCTATCAGAAAAATAAAACAGGATTGAGGGAATAGAGAAACTACTTAAATTTTTTTTTTAATTGAGAATATTTGGCGCACAATGTTATAATAGTGCCAGATGTGTAACAGTGATTCAACATCTCTGTATATGCTGTGCTCTGCTCACCACAGCTGACTTACCGTCTGTCCCCATACAACACTATTACAATATCATAGACTATATTCCCTATGCTGTATCTTTTATCCCTGTGATTTATTCATCCTATAACTGGAAGCCCATCTCTCCTACTTCCTTTCACCCATTTTGTCCATCCCTCCACCCTCTTCCTCTCTGACAACCATCAGTATTTTTATCAGTTATTTTTATAATTACATTCTCTCTATTTGTAGGTCTGATTCTGCCTTTTGTTTGTTTATTCACTAATTCTGTTTTTTTTTTAGGTTCTATGTATGATTGAAATCATATGATATTTGTCTTTCTCAATCTGACACAATCTCTCTTCTTTCACTTCACATAATACAATCTAGGTCCATTTATGTTGTTACAAATGGAAAGAGCTTATCTTTTTTATGGCTGCATAATATTCCACCACCCACCCACACACACACACACACACACACACACCCCAACACCTCTTAAAAAACTATTTTTGACAGGGTGGTCTGAGCTGGTCCCATTTGAAGAAGTGACAGACAACAAATTAAGGGACTTGTCTATAAGAACATCTGGGGAAAGAGTACAGACTATATTGGAGATGTGAACAAGCTTGCCAACTTTGAGAAATGGCAGGAAAGTCAGTGTGACAGAAGGGAGTCAGGTAAAAGGAGAATGAAGGGAGACAGTTGCTGAAGTATCTGGGAGTCAGACTGCAGAGATGCTTGTAGTCACCGATGTCATAAGAACTTAGGAGTTTAAAAAAAAAGACCTTAGGAGTTTGTTTTAAATGTTTATTTATTTTGAGAGAAAGAGGAAGAGCAGGGGAGGGGCAGAGAGAGAGAGGGAGACAGAGAATCCCAAGCAGGCTCCATACTGTCAGCACAGAGCCCAATGTGAGGCTCAAACTCACAAACCATGAAATCATGACCTCAGCTGAAATCAAGACTCAGATGCTTAACCGACTGAGAAGTTTGTTTTAAAATAGGAGTAGTCCATTTTGGTCCAATAGCAGACAGAGTTGGATTAACCTGGTTTCAGATTTTGCAAGTGAGTATAATGTACAAGAAAGGCTCCATCAGCAGATCAAAAATAACGAGGAATTCCTGAAGGCAGAAAACAAAGAGCTGCTGATAAAGAAACCTGAAAAAGCAAAACTGTTGAGATATCCCAGATGAAGATATCAGAAAAGAGAAGAGAAGAAAAACAAAGAAAAGAAAAACAAAGAAAAAAGAAAAAGAAAAAGAAAAAGAAAAAGAAAAGAAAAGAGAAAAGAAAAGAAAAGAAAAGAAAAGAAAAGAAAAGAAAAGAAAAGAAAAACAAAGAAAGGAGTTCAAACATTTGGGGCAAGAGCAACCAGTTATATGGGAGCCCTGAAGGAGCTCCCATCTCAAAATCAACAGATGTAGAGTGGATCTTAGAAATTAATTAACTGCCTTTAGGTCATCTGGGGGGAATTGCGTCCCCTACTCCCTTCACCTGCTTCTGTATGCAGTGTAGTGGGCACTGATTACTTTTCACTTAGGTGAAAACTTCAAGAACATCTTCTAAATAAACTGGTATTACAACTCCTAGACTCTGGATCTGAGAGAGATGCACAGGAGAACTTAAGGCATGTCAGAGCTGCCACAAGAGACACAAGGAAAAGGGGAAGAAAAATACACCAAGAAACCTACGTATAAAATAGTTTACACCCACCTCTGCCCACATAAAGCCTTTCTTTACAGACATTAAAAGGGTAATTAGCCAACCTGCCTCCTCCCTGCCCGTATACCTATAAGGGTGTCTTGATTTTTGACATACATCATCTATTTACACAAAGTTCTTGGTCAGTTTTCCATCCACAATTCTGAAAGGATGGACAGGGGTGGAGGATGGAACTAAAATATTTCAGAGAAAAAAAGCAAGGAATGAGAATTAAATTAATATCAGACTTCTCATCAGCAATCCTTTTGTCTTCCAGACTGTGATGGAAAATTTATTGAGTCTACTTTCACATTCCCAGCCAAATTTAACATATATATTAAATATATACATTTAATATATATAAATATAAATATGAATACATTTATATGAATATATTTACTCATTATATAAAGATATATTATATATTTATATAATAAATAATTATAATATGTATAATATATAATTATATATAGTATATAACATTAATTATATATAAATACATATTATATACGTGTATGTGTGTATATATACATATATATAAATATATATGTATGTGTATATATATATATATATATGAACTAATCAAACAGTACCAAGGGATTTTTTTTTTTTTTAATTTTTTTTTTCAATGTTTTTTATTTATTTTTGGGACAGAGAGAGACAGAGCATGAACGGGGGAGGGGCAGAGAGAGAGGGAGACACAGAATCGGAAACAGGCTCCAGGCTCTGAGCCATCAGCCCAGAGCCCCACACGGGGCTCGAACTCACGGACCGCGAGATCGTGACCTGGCTGAAGTCGGACGCTTAACCGACTGCGCCACCCAGGCGCCCCACCAAGGGATTTTAAGAAAGGAAATGATATGGTTACAAGGAGACTGATGTGTGTATATGCCCAGAAAACTCTAAGATGACAGGAAAAAAAAGGAAATCTGACTTTGATGATATTCTTTTTCAAGTGTTCCAGGTTTAAAGATATGGGGTTCTATTTCCTTTTCTCTGAGTCTAATCATAGCAACAAATTCTTCTATGAACTTATCATGACACTATAATGATATTTATTGACAGTATTCAGAATCAATTTACAGGAAAAGCTAGGAAGATCATTATAATTACTAAACTGAATTACTACTCTAAGTTTTTCTATTTTTTTAAAGTTTATTTATTTTTTTTGAGAGAGACTGAGACAGCCCAAGTGGGGAGAGAATCCCAAGCAGTCTCCACACTGTCCATGCAGAGCCCAATGTGGGGTTCAAACCCACAAAGCCATGAGATTGTGACCTGAGCCAAAACCAAAGACTCTGACACTTAACTGACTGAGCCACACAGGCACCCTAAGTTAATAAAGTTTTATCATAAAATAATAATTGAATAGACATCATCAGGTGAAAGAAATGTCACACAGGAGAATTTTTTATCATTCATTGTAGGGATTCAAATAAAATATCAAAGTTAATGGGTCAAAAATGAAATGTTATAAAAATAGACTAATCCTAATCTCTGACAAGGTAAATTGCAAGTAGGGTAGGACAGTGAATAACACTTTTAAGTGTCGTATTTTACCCTTCATTAGTATTTGTCTGTATGTAGTTATGTGAATTCGCTACTTATGTAAAATATAAAAGCTATTTTTAAAGTTTGGCTATTTGTATTATTTATTACTAGTCCTCTGGTAACAAATCTCAAAGGAAGAAAAAACTGCTTAATCGACTCTTCACCTTCTCAAGAAGAATCAAATAGTTCTTGTGTACTTATTAGTACAAGAAATGGGTAAAGGCTAAGTATACTGACATTCTGTCTTGTAATAAATACTCTAAACTAGAAACCAAAGAGTGGCAACCCAGGGAAGTTTTGATCTGCAGAAATGTTTTATTTAGCCATCATAGATTTTTCTTACTTTTTCATTTTAACTAAAATGTCACTTAACATTTAAAAATTCACATAAAATTCTGTATTTCTGGCATACTTTGAAAACTCAGGAAGCTTTACAAAGTGGTCTCCCAGGGTTCTCCCAGCAACAAGTGCCTGGAACCCCTGGAGTCAAAACTGCTGTTTGGAGACCAGTACCAATATTTCACCGAAGCATTCATCAGAAACACCTGGAGGGTCTGTGCTGACAGATTGCTGGGCCCCACTCTCAGAGTTTCTGATTCAGTAGGTTTGGGACGGGGCTGATGAATGAATGTATTTCTAACAAGGTCTCAGGTGATGCTGATGCTGCGGGTGAGGGGATCACACTTTGAGAACCACTGGATTAGACCGCATTTCCTAGTTTCTGCTGCCCTTAACGTTTCTGAATCACTCATGTACCTAGCTCACCACTATTTAGGTTTGGGTTCCCTACTTTAAATCTTACTTGAAATAACTTTTTAAATTAATAGGCAGTATTTCTCATTTGGAAAAAGCCCATCTTTCACAAGTAAGGGGAACCACCAAATATTTGGTCATATTGGAGCATACAATGTAAAAGTAACCTTTGAGTTGTTTTGGAAGCATTTGCATTAACAAAAAGGTTATTAAAAAGGATAAAATTGTTGTACTGACTTTCTTTCATACATCCTGGCTAATTTTCATTTACTTAAAACTATACATGCCAATCACTAGCTGCAGATGAACCTGGATTCATGGCCTCCTTCCTCTCACCAACCACTGTGCCTTGGGTAACAAACTACATTTGTCTATGCCTCAGGTTCCTTACCCACAAAAATGAGGATGCAATACTAATGGCACTTTTGTCTTAATGACGTTGGTGAGGATTAACTGAACTGGTACTCACAGAGCTCCTAACCTAATGCTCAGGACCTGTCATGGTAACTATGAAATTGATGATTCTGATAAAAGTCAGGTTGTCCAATCTCAAGTCTTGTGGCTTCAAACATGCTAGCAAATGTGAATTGTTTTTATAATTATATAACAGAGTTATCGAGCATCATTGAATTTGTTTTATACAAAAGAATTTCTGAATTTCTTGGTTTGCCAGAGGCAGATTTAACACTTAAGTGGATAATTCCAATAATGGTGGGGAACTCTAGTATTGTGTACTAGAGTACAAGTTTATAAAGAACCAGGAAAAAAAAGGAAATAGCAGAAATAGCAAATGGAGGTTGGAATCAAGTGATGAAAACAGGGTTGGTAACTGCTATATTGTATAACTGAGACCAAACTTTATGAACAGCCAAATTCTTCTCCATTTTAGCATTGCTGGCAGAAAGGTGGTTGAGAGAACAAACTTGCCAGTAAACTTCATGGATATTTAGTACATGGCTAAGATATTTCAATAACATGATAACAGACATTGGAATAATTAGTAATATCTGGATGTTTGAATTGCTTTCCAACACAGATATGTTGTGTGAAAAAAAAATGGAAAAAACAGTGGAAGTGGGAAGGAACACAGAGAAGATGAAGTATCTAAATTATCCAAGTCTATTGGATATACATAAATACTAGTTCTATTCTGACATGAGGGCATGACCTTTCAGTTTTACTTTATCCTTGTTTTTGTTGAAAATAATGATTTATAAGAGGCCAGGAGGACTCTAAGTAGTGACATGATTAGAGGACCCTTCTTATGGACCTTTAAAAGTATTTTCAGTTTCATGAGGCATGTCTTTGACTAGAGATGCTACATTTGGCTTCCAAATAACATTTTACAAAACAAAAGTAATAATCAGAGTCATGGTAGTATTTGCTCATTTTCCACACTGTAGTGTTAAGAAAACATATTTCAAGCTTCTTCAGCAAGACGTTAACATTAGTGTTAAAACAATATAATTATCTGGGTTGTACGGAATGATGAAAGAACAGCCCACTCTGGGGCTAGTCCCCTCTTTCTGGATCTGAATGGTACTTGAGCTAGGCATAAAGATCACTAGAATCACTTTGTGACTGATTTACTCACCCCTTAGAAACATTTTGATGAAGCTGTTATTTTCACTCAGTGCTCAACATGGATTATAAATGAGAAGCTTCCCCTTTAGACACAGTGAAACAAACAAAGAACATTTAAGAATACCAGCTGAGATATCAGAAGACCTGAATTGTAGTTTTGGCTCTAGTATTCAATACTGTGTGACAATAATAAGTCGATTGCTTCTACAGACTTTAGTTTTCTCATCAATGACATGATAGTTTTTTATTTTTATTTTTTAAGTTTCTATTTAAATTCAGTTAGCATACAGTGTAATATTAGTTTCATGTGTACAATATAGTGATTCCACACTTTCATACAATACCCAGTGTTTGCCACAAGTGCACTCCTTAATCCCTAACACCTATTTAACCCATCCCCCCACCCACCTCCCCTCCAGTAACCATCAATTTGTTCTTTATAGCTGAGAGTCTGTTTTTGGTTTGCCTCTCTATTTTTTCCCTTTGCTTATGTGTTTTGTTTCTTAAATTCCACATAGGAGTGAAATCATATGGTATTTCACTGATTTATTTCACTTAGTATAATATTATCTAGCTCCATCCACATCATTGCAAATAACAAGATTTCATTATTTTTATGGCTAATATACCATTACACACACACACAAACACACAAACACATACGTACATTATATACATACATACATACATACATACATACCACCTTTTCTTTATCCATTCATCAGTGGATGGACAGTTAGGCTGTTTCCATAATTTGGTTATTGTAGATAATGCTGCTATAAACATTGGGATGCATGTATCACTTTGAACTAGGATTTTTGTATTCTTTGGGTAAATACCTAGTAGTGCAATTGCTGGCTCTTAGGGTCATTCTATTTTTAAATTTCTGAGGAGCCTCCATACTGTTTTCCATAGTAACTGCACCAGTTTGCATTCCTACCAACAGTGCAATAAGGTTCCCCTTTTGCCACATCCTTGCCAACACCTGTTGTTTCCTGTGTTATTGATTTTAGCCATTCTGACAGGTGAAGTGGTATCCCATTGTAGTTTTGATTTGTATTTCCCTATTGATCACTGAGGTTGAGCATCTTTATGTGTCTGTTGGTCATGGATGTCTCTTTTGGAAAAATGTCTATTCATGTCTTCTGCCCTTTTTTAATTGGATTATTTCTCTTTTGAGTGTTGAGTTTTACAAGTTCTTTATATATTTTGGATATTAACTCTTTATTAGGTCATTTGCAAATATATTCTCCCATTCTGAAGTTTGCCTGTTGGTTTTAATGATTGTTTCCTTCACTGTGCAGAAGCTTTTTTATTTTGATGAAGTCTCCAAGTTTATTTTTACTCTTGTTTCCCTTACCTCAGGAGACATATCTAGGAGGAAGTTGCTATGGCTGAAGTCAAAGAAGTTACTGCCTGTGTTCTCCTCTAGGATTTGATGGTTTCCTTTCTTACAGGTCTTTCATACATTTTGATTTTGTTTTTGTGTATGGTGTAAGAAAGTGGTCCGGTTTCATTCTTCTGTGTGTTGTTGTCCAGTTTTCCCAACACCACTGAAGCGACACTCTTTTTTCTGATGGATATTCTTTCTTGCTTTATTGAAGATTAATTGACCATATTGTGGGTTCAACATGACAGTTTTTTTTAAAAGTTATTTTTGAGAACACTTCTAATGATAAAATTTTTATTTTATTTTAAGAAAACAAAAATTACATTCAACATGGTATTGTAAATACGTAATGGTATTTATTAAAGAATATAAGCTGGGGCACCTGTGTGGCTCAGTTAAGTGTCCAACTTCAGCTCAGGTCATGATCTCACACTTTGTGACTTCAAGCCGCACATTGAGCTCTGTGCTGGCAGCTCAGAGCCTGGAACCTGCTTCAGATTCTGTGTCTCCCTCTCTGTCTGCCCCTCCCTCACTCACACTGCGTCTCTGTCTCTCTCAAAAATAAATAAACATCAAAAAAATTCTTTAAAAAAAGAACATAAGGTGACAAACCTAAAACTAGGTTACTTACTTGAAAAAAACATTATTCTTGTTTATAATTCTAACTTGGAAGGACAGAGTTACTTTGAGATGACAGCAAATATGACAGTTTTCATCAAGGTATAGAACCTTCACCATTTAAAATAGTGATTGGGGCAGAGAATACAGTTGAAAGAACTACAAAATCCTTAACCACTTTAGAAATTCACCAACTGTACTTGTTTATTGACATAACAGAGTAGAATTATTACTCCCAGCTCAGTTTTTTTCTTCTTCATCAACAGGTCATAAAGAACTCCCTGGGAGTCCCAGATGCAGACTGAATGAGACCCTGGCAGTGAGGATCACGTAGACCCACTGAGGATGTACGGTTTGCTTGTGCCTTCAAGATGAGGTCTGAGAGATACCATAAGAGATAAATTGCATGCCCCCACCTTTAGCGGGTTGTGAATTAAATGTAATGGGTTGCAGCCAGAACTTGAAGATTAACTAGGATCAAATAGAATAAAAACATCACAGTGCACTGTATATAGTAAAAGTATTTTTGTGTTGGAAAACTTTTTTTTTCAAATATGTGTGTATGAGTGTATTTATGATGACAATATTTCTCACTGTGGATCTTAGACCAAATAGTTTGAAAAATACTCTTCTAAATGATCAAATGGCATGGAGCACATCTGAGTGTGTGACTAAACAAACACAAGATCTGGTAGGATCTAATGTATGATGGTCAGTTTGAACCCCACATTCCCCTGATTCACTCTTCCGGTTAACACCTGAATCCAGGAGCAAGCTAGAAACTCCTTCTCACAAATACAGTAACTTGCCATAAAGAGGGTGGCTTTGTTGGGAACTGAACGGAACACTGATTCCCTTATGGGGCTTTCCATGGATTATGAAGCATCCTGATCGTCTGAGACTCACGAGTCATTGTACTTGCTGTTTCATAAGGACCCAGTTATCATTTGTATTGCTGGCTGCCTAACGGAGAGTCTTCTCTCGCTCCTAGTGCCACTGAAAGCTGGCAGCTCTTCAGGCCACCTGGTAAAAGGGTCAAAGCGGGACACCAGATGTGGTCAAAACCTCTAGACTCTGAATGTCCTCACCAATGACGTTGTCTTCTTCCAATTTTTTAGTGTCCTTGTGTTTTAAGTTTGTCTCTTATAAACAGTATATGAATGGAATTTTAATAATCTATTCTAATAACTGCTTGCTTCCAAAAGGCAAATTTTTATGTTTATATACATGTGCATATTTCAATTAGTTTTACCATCTTATTTTATGTTTTTTTATTCATTTCTTGAATTTTATTTTCATTTGTCAATCAATATTGAATGAAGTCTTAGTCCACCCAGGAAACTATCAGATTCAGGGTTTTCTAGAAATTGCTTCATTATTGGCAAATTTCACCTGATCTGAGGTTATGTTTTTTTCTGCTTAGCTGAGGACCCTAAAATTTCATTTCCATATATATTCTTGAGATCATTTCTAATATATATTAAGGGAGTTCTATAGCTCTTTTGTGTGGGCATTTCTTCTCCAGGGTGTAAACTTTTTTTTTAATGTTTATTTATTTATTTTGAGAGAGAGAGGGAGGGGCCGCGAGAGAGGGAGAGAGAGAGAATCCTAAGCAGATGCATGGCTGAACTCACAAACCATGAGATCATCACCTGAGCTGAAATCAGGAGTTGGAAACTAAACCGACAGAGCCACCAGGCACCCCAATCCAGGGTATAAACTTAGAGTTGACTCCTGAGGGCATTTTGAAATATCAATGTATTCGGTTTTGATAAAATGGGAGGTAAGAACTGGCTTCCTTTGGGAAGCTAATCATCTCAGGTAAGAGAATGATAGTGTCTTGACACTAGAACAGGAGTTGGTTAATAAAGGAAAGGGGAGAGAGCAAGAGAAGTTGCCCCTTTCCAAGATGGGGGAGACTCAGAGGGCAATAAACTTCAGAGTTCTCCAATTAGTCTTCTTCTCTTCTTCTACACACTTGTTTCAATTCTCAGGGCCTTACTCATTCCAGATCGATTTCCTGTTATGTAGAAAATATCTCCCAGTAAACTCTGAGCTTGATTTTGAGCTTCTTTAGCTCTTTAGTCATAAGAGTTACGAAACTATTTCACTGTAACAGTAAAAGTCTCCAAGAAGTCTATCTTCTTTTTCTGGTACTGTAGTGGTTTAGCTGTCTGAAGTAACACTTCCAGTACGGAACAGCAAAAAGTCTGGATCAATTTTATGCATGTGCACTCACGTGCATGCACACACACACACAAACACACACAACCATCTTTTGATAGGCAAGCATTAGCTACGTGGCAAATAGGGTGAATTTTTTGATGCATAGTATATAGGCATTTGCCTCAGGCATCTTCACATTCTTGATGAAATAGAGCTTGAATTTCAAATGTCCTATGTGACAGGGAAAGAGACAAAACTAGGGGCACTCCCAATGTCTAAATCAGAACAGACGCACCATTGTGTAAATCAAGGCCCCCAAAACAATCCCTTCAATGGGTTGACTAAAAACATTCTTGCTGAAAATTTTTTTTTTGCCTGCTTCAGCCTTCACTCTGGATGGTGGTGGGTGAAGGATGGTAGGGAGGTGATGAGTGGTTCCTGGTCAGAAGCCAGGCATCACATGGGTTTAGGGCAGAATATTTGATGAATTCAAAAAGGCTGAAGCTGAATACTTAAGGTTATATTGCTAGTGCCCTCAACTGCCTACAAACAAAAACACACAACAACAAAAATGAGTGCTTTAGTTAACTTCAACCTCAGACCTCAAAGAATTCCAATAAATAAAGTTCCAAGAAACATAAGCCTATGGCTAATAAATCACAAAATAATCAAAGAAGCAAGCTACCTAGAGGAAATCATTTGAAATAAAAATTTTCAGAATCTAAAACATGCAAGAAATTTATAGAACTATCATATAGAAATAGAACTATGTTTAAAATGTTTAAAAAGCATATCAAACTGTCATATACACAAAAACACCCAAACTAAAAAATGACAAAAAACACTGAATAACTGCATAGAATTTCTAGAAAATAGGAAATATTATAACTCATATTAAGAATTCAGGGGATGCCTGGGTGGCTCAGTTGGCTAAGCATCTTACTTCAGCTTAGGTCATGATCTCATGGTTCAGGAGTTTGAGGCCTGAGCCAGGCTGTGTGCTGACAGCTCAGAGCCTGGAGCCTGCTTTGGATTCTGTGTCTCCCTCTCTCTCTCTCTGCCCCCACTCCCTTGCTCACACTCTGTCTTTCTCTCTCTCTCTCGAAAATAAATAAGCATTAAAAATAAATAAATAAATAAATATTTAAAAAATTAAAAAAAAGAATTCAGAATGTGCTAAATTCAATAAATTGTTCATGAATTCAATAAATGTATTAAATAGCATATTAGATATAAGTAAAGATGGAATTGATAAACAGGGAGATAGAACTAAAGATTACACAGAATGTACTGCAAAGAATCAACAAGATAAAAAATATGAAGGCAAGATTAATATTTTTAAACCTTTTGTTTTAATTTCAGTTAGTTAACACAGTGTTATATTAGTTTCAGGTGTACAATATAGTGATTCAGCACTTCCATACATCACCCTGTGCTCATCATAACAAGTGCACACCTTAATCCCCATCACCTATTTCATCCATCCCCCCATCTCCCCTCCCCTCTGGTGACCATCAGTTTGTTCTCTATAGTTAAGAGTCTGTTTCTTGGTTTCTCTTTCTCTCTCCCTCTATTTTTCTTTTTGCTCATTTGTTTTGTTTCTTAAATTCCAAATATGAGTGACATCATAGTATTTATCTTTCTCTGACTGACTTATTTCATTTAGCATTATACTCTCTAGCTCCATCCATGAAGGTGAGATTGACATTTATGGGAATAATATAAATGGGTCTGATATATATCTTATTGGGGTTTCAGAATGAGAGATTGGAAAGAATGGTAGAAAGGCAAATATTCAAAGATGCTAAGGCTGAGAATTTTCAAATATTGATGACAGACAACAGAATTCAGTCTTAGGAAACCCAGTGAATCCCAAGGAGACTAAACAAAAAATTGTTTTCATTGCCTTATAAAATTTCAGAATACCAAGAACAAAAAGATCTTAAAAGCATCCAGAAAAATAATTAGATTGTCTATAAAATAAAAAGTATTAGAACTAACCACTAACTTCTACACAGCAACAAATAAGACAGAAGATAAAGAAATAATGTCTTCAAATGCTAAGAGAAAGTAACTACCATTCTAGAATTATAGTCCCAGTGAAACACTTTTCCAAGTTTGAGAATGATATAAAGACAGTTTTATACAAATAAAAACTGAAAATTTTAATACTAACATACATTGCTAAGGAAATCTCTAAAGGACAAACATGAGACCTGCAGAAAATGATTTAAGAAAAAGATATGAGTTGCAAGAACTGGTGAACAAAGAAAATGGAAACCTATGCATAACCCTGACCAAACACTGACTATAGGGAACAGTAATAATATCTAACTTGTGGGATAAATAAACAGATAAAATAGAATTTAAAAAATACTGTGGCGAGGAAAATATAGGATAAATGGGCCTAATATGAACTACAAATTAACTATCTTGAAGTGGAAATAGACTAAAATTTCCAGAAAAAAGCAAAGATGAGCGGGATGGATTTAAATATCAGGCTATTTTGTGTAACTTAATCCAATATGCCACTGAATTAAGGAGATTATTATTTTACAGCCCACTGAGAAAGAAAAATGAAACTCTACCTATTAACTTGTGACACTGTATTTTAATGTTAATCGTGTGTGATGAAAGTTCTTTATACTTCATGAATTAGTCAGACCAGCTGTTTCTCTTTGAAATATTTTTCATTTATTCTGAAAGATTTGGAATTGTTTCCACCTTGAGTTGCATTTACCAATGGGAAATACAATACTTTTGCATGTATCTAAGAAACAAAATACAACAGGTTTATCTACTTGTAAGTTATATGTCTGAAATCACTTCCTACTGATAAAAGATTTAATGTCTCAGTAAGATACACTTCTAAATTGACATTTGTCTAGTCATACATTTTCAAAGTCCACAAAAGAAGAAAATAATAAATTTATCAACATACTATAAAATTAGGCAACTACCTCAATAAATGATAGATAAATCAGAAAAGAAATTAATAAGTATTGAAATGATATTAAAATATAATTATAAATCAATTATTACATTTGCTCAAATGTATACATATAATTAATTGCACCCCAAAACTGCAAAATGTATGTTCTTTCAAAGATACATGGAATATTTACAAAAATTGATTAAATGATATAGAATAAAGAGCATGTTAACAAGTTTCAAAGAATAATATCTTAGAGAGCATGTTGTTTTTAAAAATGCACTTAATAAGGGGTGGCTGGGGGGGCTCAGTCAGTTAAGCAGCTGACTTTGGCTCAGGTCATGATCTCATACTTTGTGAGTTCAAGCCCCACTTCGAGCTCTGTGCTGACAGCTCCGAGCCTGGAGCCTGCTTTGGATTCTGTGTCTCCCTCTCTCTCTGCCCCTCTCCCACTTGCATTCTCTCTCTCAAAAAAATAAATAAACATTAAAAAAAAATTTAAATGCACTTAATAACAAGATAATTTTTAAAGTCATTCGCAGGCAAATTAAAAATATACCAGTTTATAACTCTGGGGTAAAAAAATAAAAATGAAATCTAGAAAATATTAAATATCAAAGAAGAAGGATTCTTACCTATCCTTACCATGTATGTGTCTAACGACAGAGCATGAAACTATGTAAGGTAAAAGCTGATAGAATTATAATTATATTCTATCATAGTTGGAGAATTCAACATTCCTCTTTTAGAAACGGACAGTTTCAGCAGGCAGAAAATCAGTAAGGTCATAGTTGAACTCAACAATGCCATAAAGCAACTGGATATAATTGACATGTATGGATTACTTCATCCAGTGACAGCAGGATACACATTGTTTTCAAGCTCACATGAAATATTTACCAAAATAGATCATATTTTGGACCATTAAATACATCTTAACAACTTTAAAAGAACAGAAATCACATAATGTCTGCTCTTAGGCCACAGAAATAACAGAACGATAACTGGAAAATCTCAAAATACCTGAAGATTGAAAAACATACTTCTAAATAGCACATGGGTCAAGGAAGAAATATCTAGAGAAATTTTTAAATATTTTGAACTGAATGAAAATGAAAATGCAACTTATCTAAGTTCATGGGACACGTTAAAGCATGGCTTAATGGGAAATTTATAGCAGCAAATGCATATATTCAAAAAAGAAGATCAAAAATCAATAATCTAAGCTTCTAGGATACTACAAAAAGAAGATACAATTCCAAAACAATCATAAGAAAAGAAATAACAAGAATTAGAGCAGAAACCAGTGAAACTGTAAACAGAAAATCAATAGAGAAAATCAACAAAGCTGGAAGCTGGTTCTTTGAAAAGATTATAAAACTGATAAGCCTCTAGCCAGGCTAACTAAGGAAAACAGAGAAAAGACACAAATTACTAACATCAGAAATAAAAAAGGAGGCATCATCAGAGATTCCATAGATATTAAAAGGATAATAAAGAAATATTATGAAGAGCTCTATGTCCATAAATTTGATAACCTAGATGACATGGACCAATTACTTAGAAGACACAATCTGTCAAAACTCAAACTGGAATAAACAGACATCAGAAAAAGTCCATACCTATTAAAGAAATTCAATCAATAATTAATAACCTTCCAAAACAGAAAGTGCCAGGCACAGGTGGGCTCACTGGTGAACTACACCAAAATTTAATGAATGAATTATACCAATTCTCTATAATCTCTTCCAGAAGATAGAAGCAGAGAGACTACTTCCTAACTCACGTTATGAGGCCAGAAATACTTTTATACCAAAACCAGACCAAAGAAATACAAGAAAAGAAAATTGCAGACCATGATCATAGAGGCATAGAACATTTTTAGTGCAGTAAAAATACTCTGCATAATAATATTATGATAGACATATGCCATTTTACATTTGTCCAAACCTTCAGAAAGTATAAAACCAAGAGTGAACCCTAATGTAAACTATGGAGTTTGGGTGATTATGATGTTTCAAGGTTGGATCATCAATTGTAACAAACATACCATTGATGTGGAGGATAATGATAATGGGGAAAGTTATATATGTGTAGGAGCAAGGGAGTGTATGGGCAATCTCTGTACTTTCCCTTCATTTTGCTGTGAGCCTTAAAATGATCAAAAAAATTAAGATATTATAAAAAAAAAACCCTATATATCAAAGCTTGAGGGATAGAACTAAAGTAGTATTACAGGGAAATATATATCCTTAAATATTTACATTAGGGGAGAAGAAATATAATTCATTAATTATCTAATTAAAGATTTAAAAAAAACTATAATTCCATAGAAATCAGAAGTATAAACATAAAAGCAGAAGTTAAGAAGACAGGGGTGCCTGGGTGGCTCGGTTGGTTAAGCGTCCCACTTTGGCTCAGGTCATGATCTCACAGTTCATGAGTCTGGGCCCCACATCAAGTCCTGTGCTGACAGCTCAGAGCCTGAAGCCTGCTTCAGATTCTGTGCCTGCCTCTCTGTCTGCTCCTCCCCTGCTCTCTCTTTCTGTCTCTCTCTCAAAAATAAATAAACATTAAAAAAATTATTTAAGAAAAGGAAGTTAAGAAGACAGAAAAGAAATATGGGTAGAAAAGATCAGCAAAGCTCAAAGATAATTCTTGGAAGAAATTATTTCATATAAGCCAAAAAAGATTGATCAATGAAAAAAAAATAAATACTAATAGGAATGCAAAAAAGAATTTAATACAGATTAACCAGATATCAAAATGATTAAAAAAGAATATAATGGATATTTTTGCTAATAAAGTTGAAAATATGGTTAAAATGAAATAATTTTAGAAAGATAAGAACCTGTAAAAACATTAATTTTCCAATAACAAAAATTGTTCCCATGAATAAAATATCAGTCTCAGATGATTTTATAGGTTAATTCTGTCAAGCATTCAAAAAACAAATGATGTACTTTAAAACAAAGTCTTTAACAGAAGAGACCACTCCCCAACTCAACTGACAAGACAGTATAATGTTGGCATAAAAGTCAAATAAAGAATATAAAAATAGGGAATATTAAAGACCAACTTAGGGGCACCCAGGTGGCTCGGTTAAGTGGCCGACTTCGGCTCAGGTCATGATCTCACAGTTTGTGAGATGGGGTTTAAGCCCCCACCGGGCTTTGTGCTGACAGCTTTGGGCCTGGATGGATCCTGGATGGAGCCTGGAGCCTGCTTCGGATTCTGTGTGTCTCTCTCTTTCTGCCCCTCCCCTGCTCACACGCTGTCTCTCTTTCTCAAAAATAAATGTTAAAAAAAAAAAAAGACCAATTTATGCTATGCTATCTTTGGAAGCATAAATGCAAAAATCCTAAATATTAGCAAGCCAACTCTTGAAAATCAGGAAGAATTCATTGATACACCTTTTAATCATTTCTATTCTATTCTATTGGAGCTCTTAGCTAGTGTAATGTAATTAGAAGAATAAAGTATAAGAATTGGAAAAGAAGAAAGAAGGCTTTTATTATTTGTAGATTATATAATTGTCTCTATAGATAAATTCAATTTTCTGAAGATTATTAGAATAAGAGTATGATAAGATTGACAAATATAAGGATAGTATACTAAAGTCAACTGAATTTCTGTATACATGGAAATAATAAAACATTTGACAAGTATACTATTTACAATAAAAAAAATAGTAGCCAGAAATAAATATAAATAGGAGTAAAATAATATTATGGTGAAAGAAATTAAGTAAGGTCTGTATAAATGGAAATATGTACCATATTCATGGATAGACTAAAAAAAAAGTGTCATTCTCCCTAAATAGATGAATAGATTGAATAAAATTCCCATCAAAATCTCAAAAGAATTTGAGCTTGGACAAGCTTGGAATTTGATAAAGCTATTTCTAAAATTTATATGCAAGAACCAAAGATTGAGAATAGCTAAATTATTCATGAGGGAAAAGATAGAGGGGGAAGAGATGGAGGAATAAGAAAGTGCCTTATTAAAAATAAAATTCATCAGTCACAAAATTTAACTAAGACAATGTGCTACTGGTACAGAAGAACAGACCAGTGGAAACAAGTATAGGGCAGGCCAAGAAATAGACCTGTCAATATATGGCTATCTGACATGACAGAGATAGAATTCCTGGTCATTTGGGAAAGAATGAACTATCCACAAATAGTGCCGGGGAAATTTTGTATCCATATTAAATAAATAAAATTTGAACTCTGCTTTTCACCAATACAAAAAACTTATTTCTACAACATAGACTCAAACTTACTTGTGGAAGATAGAACTTTAAAAAGATAAAGAAAACTTGAATGAAAGCATAGGAAAACACATCAGAGTAGGGAAGGATTTCTTAAATAAGGCATACAAAGGATTCTAAGGAAAGGATCAATATTCAAATACATTAAAACAAAGAACTTATCATCAAAATACAACATGAAAAGACAAACAACAAACTAGGTCAGGAGAAGATATGTCCCAAGAACATGAGCAAGAAAACTTTATATACAGAATATATAGGGAATTCCCACAAAGCAATATATAAAAACAAAAAATACATTATAAAAATGGGAAAAAATAAGAAGCATTTGACACAGGAAGAAAGCTGAGTAGCCAAATTTATTAAGTTAAGAAAATACAAAATAAAAATAAAAGGAGATATTTTCTGATATTGATAAAAACTTAAAAGATTGATAATTGAAATGCTGGAAAGCATATGGTAGAACAGAAACTTTATAAAGTACTGGTGAGGGTGCATGTTGGTATAATCAGTGTAAAACTATTAGGCATTACCTCTTAAAGTAGAAGTTATACCTTCACTATACCCAACAATTCTATTCCAACGAACATACCATAGAGAACTCTCTATATGCACGTTGGAGATATATTTTAACATGTCGATAGAGTCAGAGTTTGGAATAATCCAAATGTACATTGATGGGAGACTACATAGGTAAATCACCTTAAATTCATGTAGTTATGTATCACACAATTTTGAAAATGAATGAACCATGGTATCAACATGGAAGCAACTAAAAATATAATCTTCAGGGTGGGAAAAATCATTGGAGTACACATAACTGTATGATTTATTACCAGCATATAAAAGTAAAGAACAGGGGCACCTGGGTGGCTCAGTTGGTTGAGCGATCAACTTCAGCTCAGGTCATGATTTCACAGTTCTTGGGTTTGAGCCCCGAGTCTGGCTCTGTACTGATAGCTCAGAGCCTGGAGTCTGCTTCGAATTCTGTGTCTCCCTGTCTGTCTGCTCCTTCCCCTGCTCATGCTCTGTCTCTCTCTCAAAAATAAATAAACAGGTTTAAGAATTTCAAAAAAGTAAAGAACAGACAAAGCTACACAGTATATTTTTTAGGACATACGTATGTGGTAAAGCCATACAAAAATATCAAGGGAATGTTTAGTAAAAGTTTTAGAGTATTGATGACAGAAAAGGGCACGAGGAATGGAAATGTACTTGAGCTGCAAGTAATTTTCAAATTTTTAAAAGAGGTGGTTTGTATATGCCTATTTGTCATTGTGCTTTTAAAAATTGTACATGTAGTACATATAGGCCATATATGTACAATTTTATGTGTATTTTAATAAATCATTAAATATTTAAATATCCTAATTTTAAAAATTTATTTCTGAGTCAAGAATATAAGAATTTGAGCTTGATATTATATATCCGATGTAGTCCAACATTCCCCTACAGTTCATCACTAAACAAACTATTTGCTTTAACCTAGTTCATCACTATTTAGCAGTGATAGCCTGTGTTCTCCAGTCTGTCACTATTGGCATTTGCTTTAAGGTAATCACTGGGAATAATTTACTAACCTTTCACCATGGTATGTTAAAGGCTGAAATACCAGAACATTTACTGGGTTGTCACTGGCTTTCACTGCATCTTAGATTTAACCAACTCCAAGTCCTCACATTTCCTGAAGCTTTTTAAAAAAAAACTACTTTTTTTTTTAATGTTTATTTATTTTTGAGAGAGAGAGAGAGACAGCATGAGTGTGGGAGGGGCAGAGAGAAAGGGAGACAGAGAATCTGAAGCAGGCTCCAGGCTCTGAGCTGCAGCCCAGAGCCCCATGTGGGACTCGAACTCACAAACAGGGAGATCATGACCTGAGCTGAAGTTGGTCACTTAACCAACTGAGTCACCCAGGGGCGCACCCCCCAAAACCTACTCTTCATTGTCAATCACTTCAATACCAATCTCCATATCATTCAGGGTTCTAACTAACTTTACATAATTTTTCTTAAATATGTTGATGCTTGTCAACCATAGCAAGGTGCCCTAACAAAATAACTATATATTTTAAAAACATGTTACATATAGTTTCATAGCCCCCAAAGAAATCTTAGAAATGGTATCAACTTTAAATAGGCCCTGGTAGAAACAGGGAAATTAGAAGATCATAAACAACTATAAATAAACATCAACCAAACTGAAAGACTATTAAACACGGTTGACAAATTTAATAGCCCTTATAGATATCTATCCTAATTGACTTGTGGTGACACCCTGAGTAGATTGTAATCCACAATCACTGAGGCAGCCATGTCCTTCTGCAGCTGTTTTAAAAACAAGCATAGCTAACTTTGGTTAGAAACTGGCCATTATTTTAAAAAGTAAAAGGAAAGACTAAGGATAGTTCATTCAGCTTAAAGAATGGAACATCTCAGTGTTACTTGAAAAAAGATACAACTTCAATTGGCAACTGAACGGAATTTTTTTTCCTTAATATTGATCACAGGAAAGTTGACCTGGCAAGGAGACAGAATCTGTGGCATACTGTCTCTCTCTCTTAGAGGTAGAAAGAACTATCAGAAGTATCTTTCTAATTCCAATATCCTCTGTCTTCTGGTAGCTATTGGACACTGACTTTCTGAGACAGATCCTGATTACTGCCCTACAGCACTGGTTCCAAAGAACTGTTCCTTCCCTCAGGGCAGATGTAGATACAATTAGCCTGAATCAATTAAAGATAAGAGGAACAGCTTGTGGAAATGGCACAGAAGAAACAAGTAATCAGTGCAAATGAGTGAAGCCTGGTTGAAAGACTAAAGTAAAAATTTTCTCAGCCTGAAGTTTGTTAATATTTGCAATTTCAGATTAAGAATAGAGGGTCACATGAAACTTTAATTTTTAATATTGTAAATAAACAAAAATAACGTGTTACAAAAGTAGTTACTGTAATCATTTCCCAGCATTCCCTATTAAGAGCTGAAAATGTCTGTTCAGTGAACCACTTGCTGGGGATATTTTCCTAGGAGGTACTCTTAGGGTATGAATATGTGTCTGTACCAGTGTCTGAGGGTGGTATTTAGTTGTCCTTTGAGTGGAATTGGCTCTTCTCCTGTACTTTGGATTAAAAAAAAAAAATTGAGTAATTCTTATTAAGCTATGAGCATCATTATATTAAGTCCTCAGCCTAGTATTTTATCTAATAGCAATGGACATGGGAAACTCTTGATACTGAAATAAGAAATTCTTCTTCCCGAATGGGCAATGGCGCTTCAAGTTTCCAAGCCTTTTAATGTCTAAAGAGTGTATAACCTCTTCTCTTTTTCATCCTTCACCTAGCTAAGATTCAACTTAGTGCATGTCAGAAATCTGCTAAATGCTTTCTACCCATCACTGCAGTCAGTCACCAAGTAACACTCTGAAGTGAGTTCACTCTCCTCTTAATAGCTGAGTAAACTAAAGCTCAGAGGGGTTAACTTGTCACGTGGCTAATAAATGGCATTGCGCCACAGAGCTTCTGGGATTCGCCTGAACTACAGCTGTGACTGTGGAAATAATGAGCAAAAGGATGCAACTTCAAAGACGTTTCTCTGGTACGACTGACAGGATTCAGTAATCATTTGGATCTGGGACTGAGAAGAAGGGAGTCATCGAGGATAACTGGAAGCTTCGGAGACTGTTACACCAATAACTAAGCACAAATAGGAGCTCTTAAAGCCAATTTGATACCGAAGGTAGTTGACTTTGGACAAACTGAGATCTCAGTGTCTGTGGGACACTCATGCATATGAGAGTAATGAAAGTTTAGCCATATAAAATAAATATGCCCAGGTTTCTAATCAGAACACAAAAAACAAGTTCACACTGTAACAAACAAAACTTCTTAAATTTCGTTAGTTTACTTAATGACTTGCTTTCATGTTTTGTAAAAATCCAATAGCCCAAATAAACAAAACTTAATTTGGAAAGCAAGTGCTATATTGATCTAAGACTGGAATGAAATACAATTTGTTTGGTTAGGAGAGGTTTCCATAATTTGGGTTTGTTCTGCCATCTGAAGTCATAACCAAGTCTCTATTGATTCAGAAATGTTGAGTGCTACAACCACTTTTTATAAGACGATATACAAGAGCCAAACAGGAATTCAAGAGCTGCTATCAGTTTCTGTTTCTCAGTCCTAAGTGCCTATCATTGAATTAATTTGTGGGTATTTCTTTTTTGGATGGTGTTTTTGTTGTTGTTTTTAGTAGGAGGGATAGCCATAAAAGATATGAGATTTTAGATAAAAGAAATGTTCCACTCTTTTTATTTCACACTAACTTGGAGAAAGAGGGAGGAAGATAGAAAAGGAAAACATGAAAGAATAAAATCTGACTTAATTTAAGCTCTAGCTAAACTTTCAAAACTATGTCATTAAATATGGTTATTAAATTAAGTAAAAATGTTAAAACTTCTTGACTTATGCCTCTATGCCATATGTGCTAATCTCTTTTAATTGTCCCCAGCTAGACATCGATTTTTTTTAAGGGTGTTTAAAAAAAAGAAGAATGGAAAATTCTTCACATGGCTAGGTAATAATCTGCTTGCAAATTGTTCATTTATGTCACCAAAGGGAAAGGGGAGCTCACATTAATACTGCATGCTAATGTGCTCCTTCTAACTTATCCCACATACTTTACCCCAAATTGCCCATATTGCTCCATAGAAATGTCACAGAATGTCTGTGTAAGCTAATTTTTATGGATTTGCATGAAAAGCTTGAGAAACACAGCCAGAAAATAGTCCCCCTATCATGCTCACTCGCTAGATTACTTTCAGAACTCTGGCTATAAAAGAAAACTTTATCATGAGCTTCTGAGAATCCAATTGCCAACTAAACTATGGTTGTTTGTTGACTGGAGTAAAAGGCATCAGGTGGTCTTGAGCCTCAATACATAAGTGATCTAAAAAAGCTTAGCTGTGGTCTGTTGTACACAGAGTCACTCAAATTTAAAACAAGTTTCTCCTAATGACTATTATATTCATATGAGACATATTCAAAACAACAACTGAAGCCCATAATCTGTCCATTAAATACATGAACCAGATTCTTAAATCTCACAAATTCTGGGGGCGCCTGGGTGGCGCAGTCGGTTAAGCGTCCGACTTCAGCCAGGTCACGATCTCGCGGTCCGTGAGTTCGAGCCCCGCGTCAGGCTCTGGGCTGATGGCTCGGAACCTGGAGCCTGTTTCCGATTCTGTGTCTCCCTCTCTCTCTCTGCCCCTCCCCCGTTCATGCTCTGTCTCTCTCTGTCCCAAAAATAAATAAAAAACGTTGAAAAAAAAATTAAAAAAAAAAAATCTCACAAATTCTGGGGGTCGCTAGCACCTTGTGAGTTTGTTTCGCAAAGTGTGCCACAAGAGTATTTAAAGATCTAGTCCAACCACATTTCACACACAACAGAAACTGAGGCCAATGAAGAGGAGTAACTTACCATTGGTCCTGTAGCTGATAAGGTGATTACTCCACTGCCATGACCACCATCATGGGAGTCACTCTGGAAAGCTGCTCTTCTCCCTCTCTGTGTATACATTTGTCCCAGGCACAGATGGTTCTTGTCAGGACCCATTTCAATGGTAATGTGAACACCTGCATGAGTATCCGGCACAAATACAGTGTTAAGGAGTGTAAGTATATTCCTTTAAAATGATGTCTTTATCAGGATTAACATAGTTTACCTTTAGGAGTTTCCAAAAGGAAACTTTCAATAGTGCATTGTTGATTTATTGCCATTAGTGGATTTTATTTCTAGAGATGCTAGATTTGGGGATGATGGCAATGGGACCTGAATATGAGCTCCATTCAGTGGTAATTCTTTGAACATAAATTAATACCCCAGATAAAATGCATGGAGTTTTTTTTTTCAGTAGATGAATAGTTTTGAAGCCTTTTGAGCACAGAAATTAGTATTTAAATTATGATAAAAGATTTAAAATTATATTTCTTTTATTATAGGGATGTTCCCCTCCAAATGTAAATCAGTTACCTCTGATGAAAATACACTGTCAAAGTTAACTGCCAGAGCTCATCATAATTATTTGTTATATAGAAACAAAAATACTTTTTAATGTTAAATTCTCCAATGCAGTGTTTAAGTATCACTTTGGTAGCCTCTCTTTTGTTTCTGTGCAGTAAGCAATTACTTTTCTTATAAAGTTAAAAAAAAAGATATCTAAAAATTGAATTTTTTTGGTTTGAAATTTATTGAGGTGAGTGGGTGTTTTGTTGGGTTATTTTAACCTACAGCATAAAGCTTGAAGATTGACTAAGCAAGCAAACATTTTGTGGTCTTAATATTCTGCAGGATACTAAACTAAATTTTTAAATGCAATTAAAATATATTTCAAAGCTAACTAAGATTTTCTAAGCCTACTTTGGAAGAAGACTGTTGGAGTTGGTTAACATCATCATCCACAAGAGACTTTTCTGGATGACCACCCTGCACAGGACATTCTGTGAAGGGTTGCTCATAAAAAATTATGCAAAACATAGTTTGCTCAAGAAGCTTCTAACCCTGTTGGTAGTCAGTATATATGGGATTAAACTTAGTGCTCCACATCACTAATCATCCAGGAAATGTAATTCAAAACCACAATGAGATACCACTTTACATTTGTCAGAATGGCTAAAATGAAAAGCACAAAAAATAACAAGTGTTGGGGAGGCTGTAGAGAAAAAGGAACCCTTGTGCACTGTTAGGAATGCAAACTGGTGCCGTCACTGTGGAAAACAGTATGGAGGGACCTTAAAAAATTAAAAATAGAATTACCATATGAGCCAGCAATTCCACTACTGGATATTTACCCTCTAAAAGACCCAAAAACACTAATTTGAAAAGAAATATATAGAGTCTTTTGTTTATTGCAGCATTATTTACTATAGCCAAGGTATGGAAGCACCTAAAGTGTCCATAGACAGTTGAAAGGATAAAGAAGATGTGGTATACATGCGCACACACACACACACACACACACACCACACACACACACACACACACACACACATACACACACAGTGGAATATTATTCAGCCATAAAAAGAATGAAATCTTGCCATTTGCAACAACATAGATGGATCTAGAGGGCATAACGCTAAATGAAATGTCAGTCAGAGAAAGACAAATACCATAAAATTTCACTCCTATGTGGTTTCATTTCATAAGAAATAAGACAAATGAACAAAGAAAAAAATAGAAAAACAAACACTTAAATACAGAGAACTGGTAGTTGCCAGAGAGGAGGTGGGTGGGAGGATGGGTGAAATAGGGGACAGGGATGAAGAATACACTTACTGTGATGAGCACTGAGTAATGTATAGAAATTTCAATTATTGTATTGTACACCTGTAACTAATAAACACTGCATGCTAATTATACTTGAATAAAAAAATAATCAAAAACTACCAAACTGATTAAAAAAGTTATACAAGACGTAGTTTGCTCAAGATGCTTCTAACCTTGTTGGTAGTCAGTATATATGGGGTTAACCTTAACCAACAATGCAAGCAACATAGTAATTCCAGTGAAAAGACCAGGTTTTGCATTAGAAGGATCCTGTTCTTCTGGTTTTAAGAACTTGGGCAGATTGCTCTGTCTCTCTTGAGCTCTATTTTCTCAACTGTAAAATGGGGTTATTGATACATCCACAGGACTTTTATGGATTCAAAAATGTGCTTTTGGATATGAAAGTATTTTGTAAATTGCCAGATTTGTACAAATGGCAAATTTTATTTAAAGATAACATATGCTAGTACCACAAATACAGTTTACACAATAAATGATACAGCAGTTCCTAGGAGGAAGCAAACAGCTTGTCCTGGCAAAACATGTTTTCAATGAAGTATACTTAAGGTTCATTTAAACCTGAAATTAAGTTAGGCAAATTATGGAAAAGCACTGCTTTGATTATGCTTATGAACAAAGTCCCTTTCTCACCAAGTTAACAGTGTAGCTTTTTTTTTCTTCTTTACATTTGTGCTAACTGAAACCATGTCTAGATTTGAAAACATAGTTACAAATTCAGCTTCACTTAAAATGTATTTTCCTTGCTAGAGATATCTTTGCTAATTTCATCAGGAAGTGCGGTACAGCCACGTGACCAGCAACTGATGGGACCTGAGCCCAGGAACCGCAATCAGATATTAACCACTTTGAGTCACCATCTTCAGTGCAAGGAATGCATCTAAATGGGTCATTTTATTTCCTGTGGCATCCAGTTTGCTTAGTCCCTTACAGGGAAAAACTATTCAACTTTTCTTCTGTTTTGTGAAGTTCTTTATTGAAGCATTTAAATTGGGACTGAAATGGTTAAACTGGTAGATCCAAAAGCGATTTTCCATTATAATCTCTCCCTGAAATCCAATCACCAATCTCATTTAGACTTTTATCATTTATATAATTTAATTTTCTTGTGAGCAATTTTTTTCTGTACAATTATCATCCTTTCCAAAATAGTAATGGTATTTTTTTTCATGTTACAAAAGGCAAGGTTATACTTTTCCTTCATGGCATAGGTATACTCTTTGATGAAAAGGAAGAAAGAAAAAAGAAAGGAAGGAAGAAAAGATACACAGTAGCTTCCACAAATGCCTTACTTTTTCAAAGAGGAACTTTACAGAATATTTTAACATGATATTCAAAAGTGGATGTTGAGTCATACAAAGTAAAAGAATAAAGATGCCAGAAATTTAATCAGCATACATCAGATTTGCAGTGCATGTTTTACATGCAGTAGCTGCAGCCAATAACACATGTGACTAGCTTGGTTTTATTTTGGCAGAAGACACTTATATTTTCTCTCACAAAGTCAAAAAAAAAAAGTTTTGGCATCTGACAGACCTAGATTTGAATCCCACTACCACTACCATTTATGTATTCTTGAACAATTACTTAATCCCTGTAAACTTTATTTTCCTTACATAGAAAATGGAGATGCTCATGAATACCTCACAAAGATTAAAATGAAATAGTACATGGAAAGATCAAGGCCAGCCACCTAGGACATATTATGTACTCAATAGTGATGAGCTCTCTGACTCCTTTTTCAGAATAGATCTTTGCTATTAGAGGTCACTAAGATTGTAAGATTAGTTACTGAAGCATAACCCAGTTTATCCCAACTGATAACAGGATTTTGTACTACAAATGGGATGTTATGTTCCAAGTAAACTATAATATATGGCACTGACTAAAGGGCTGATAGAAAATTGACATTTCAGGATAGATGGGTAGCAGTCCATGCTATGCACAACTGAAGTAGCTTAGAAAGTAGACAACGTGTCTGATGAGCTTGTAGCTTTGGGAGAAGCGGGAGAACTGAATGCCAGTGCCATTGTCAGTTGCTACATATGGCAAGATAGAAGAAAGACATGACTTTATAAACGAGCAGACCGATCTGTGAGCAGGGATGAAAGGATATGGAGGCCACAACTTTACAGCCATATATAATAATGAAAGAGACAACCATTTCTCAAGCCCAAAGAATAAAAGAATAAAATTGAGAAATATTCTGAAGATAAAGACTGATAAAAACTTGGCTTTTGGTAAGAATCAAAACAAGGATATACTTGTTTCACCCACTGGAAAAAAAACCTTCTGAATAGATTAAGGTACTGCCCAAGAAATTCTTAAAATTGTACAAAATGACTCTGAGAACAGGCACTAAAGTTGTATTCTCCCATCAAAGTCTGTATTTATAAGGTACTGACAGTAAGTCAAGAGAGAGAAGCAAGAAAAAGAAGAAACAAAAATAAAGTATATATGCATACGTATCTGCTTCCGGGATTCGTTTTATATACTAATATATGTGTAAAATTCTAAGAAGTATGTCCGGAAAAGAGCAAAGAACTATGATTTATTAGTCCATGGAGCTAACTGGAATTTAATAGATAAGAAATCCATCATTTTAAGAGAGTATATAGTTATAGATGCAAGGGGCTAAGAAAGTCTTCCTCAAAACCCAAAATTATCCTTCAGTCCCTATGTTTCTAACAGCAGATGGTAGGCTAAAAATGCCTCTACCTTCCAAAAAGGGCATATTTTCCAATGCTCACTTCACACGGAGCGGAGGAGGATCAGGTGAAAAACCAACCAACAAACAAAAACAAACATACAGAGAGAAGAAACAAAGGCCACCAGAACCCTTCTCAGGGAATAGAACTGGGAAAAATCAAGGAATATCCCCATCCTGGGGGCCTAGAGGGATTCAGAAACCAGCATATACAGGTATAAAAGAGTTTTCCAATAGGTTAATTTCTGATTCTAAACTGTCACAATAGGTTTGGGCAGCAGACATGACCATATCTTGCCTATAAACTGGCCTGCATTAGATGCAGAGTGCACTTGTAGAATCTTTAAAAAAAAATGCTAATTTTGATTCCTCTGCAAATATTCACCACCACCATCCATACAACTATATAGTAACAAACTGGTGAACATGATGATGATAGATGATCCATAAAATAGTATCAGCTGGCCTTATTGCAATTCAGATAATATAGGTTTAATAAATGAATGTTTGCCACTCTGATTACCTATGCTTCATAAATGAACAGATGAAAGAGGCTCCAATTTAGACTTCTTATAACTTAAATTGGACTTGTTGAAACATCACTAGCTATACCATTACCTTTTCTGTTGATTTTCTTCAAGTTCAGCTTCAATCATGTGGCTTCCCTACTTATGATCTTTCCATGGCTCTGCATTAACTTCCAAATCATGGACAAACTCCCCACTCTGGCACTCTAGACCCTTCCTTATGAGGCCCTCTCTAATATTTCCAGCTTTATTTCTTACCACTAGCATAATTGCATGTGACTGCCACAAAGGTAGGGGAGTGGAGTAGGTGGTGTTTTCTGCCCCAGCATAGAGAACAATTTCATCCACCAGGAACTAGAACTGAAGGTTTGTATGCCACAAATACTCTTTGGGCTCTTAGAAATAACACCACCTCCTGCCTTATGGTGTCAAAACATTTTGACCCTCATGGATTCTCTTTTCTGCCTAATCGGTCCTTGTTTTCATTTTGTCCCTGATGGTGCTCACCCAGAGCTTTCAAACCCAGCTGGGCTACTGGATTTTTGCCTTTGGAAACTTGCCCTGCCCCTGTGTTGACACCATGGCATCCGTCCATTACTGGCTACTGGTCTTTGCTCTCAGATTTCCTTTTGGCAATTGTGTTGTTCCTTCGACTTCAGCCGATTCTGACATCAGTCCTCATGCGACTTTGCCCCATCTGTCATTCAGTCACCCTCTACGCCCTTCTTGGCTTCAGCTGCTATTGACCCAGGCTCATGCCTTCAGGTGGGGGTTGAAAACACCCTCCTCTTCGAGTTGGCAGCCAGTCCTCTACACCATATGCTGTAGCCAAACTAGCCTAGTCATCCAGTGTGGTGGCTGCCTAGAATTTCCTTCCTCCTGTTAAGGTTTTGAAGGATGGGAAGATACTATCTGTTCTCTGAGATCTGTCCTAAATGCCATCTTTTGTGTGAACCTTTCTTTATCTGACTCCAGTGGACAAAATTAAGCAGTTCTCCTTCTGTATGCCCATAGCACTCTTTGTTTTGTCTAATTTGTATTAATTTCATCACTTTATGATTGCAAACCAAGCAAATGCTTCATCTGTCTTTATGGCCCCACTCAAATGCCACTCTCTGTATCTCTCTTTGATGTTCTCCCTCTTCATGGCAGAAGAAAACAATTCCTTTTCCTGTTTCCTTGACATTCAGGACAGACCTAAGTTCCTTAATGGCAGGCATATATTTTATTCTTCTTTGTATTCTCTATGCCCAGCTCAGTGAGCTGTCAATAGGTTTCTGTAAAACCTCACTGTTGGCAAGGACTTTTCCCTAAGTTATTACATTTGATCCTCAAATGACAAATAAGAAAAAAAGAAGTTATTATCCTCATGAGAAGAGAAAACCAAGGCTCCAAGTTGTCAATCAATTTAGTCCAATCTCACGTAGGTATAACCAGAACCAGGTCTTAAATAGACTTTAAGTGCAATTTATTTACTACTATTCATTCATTCATTCATTCATTCATTATTCATTCATTCATCATCTGTATGCTAGAATTTCAAAAGCAAATAAAATAGGATCTTACCCTAAAGAAACTTACCTAAAGGTGACAATAAAAAATAAATAAATATGTAATACAGTTTGATACATGATTTGATAAAAGAAAGCCTAGAATTGTATCAGAACATATACATGGATGTATACTGAGATTAGATGATAGTGGAGAAGGGCCTGGAAACATTTTTATATGGGATAAATACTACACTGGATCTTAGAGGACAAGTAGCAGTTAATCAAATGAATAAATGCGGCAAGAAATTTCTAGAGATGATGAAAGCGTGTGCAAAGCCATAGAACTGTGTGAGGATGTGGCCCTTCTGGAGAGCTGCAAGCACATTAGAATGGCAGCTTGCCGGGTATGAGGAATGGGCACTTGGACACACTTGGACGAGAGGATGTGACACACCTGGACGAGAGGGTGTACACATAACAAAGATAGTGTCGATGCAGAATTGCTCAACTCTATGTGGCTTCCCGGTTCTCCACGAAAGGGCAATCGCATTTTTTTTAAAACAAAGCCACCTTAAAATCGTCAAGATTTAAAACTTAAGTGTCGACCTTCTGATTTCAGCTCAAGTCATGATCTCAAGGTTTGTGTGATAGAGCCCCGCTTCCGTCTCTGCGCTGACAGCATTGAGCCTGCTTGGTATTCTCTTTTCCTCTCTCTCTGCCCCTCCACATGCATACTCACTCTGTATGTATCAAAATGAATAAATAAACATTACAAATAAATAAAAAATAAAACTGAAAGTAAGTATGGTAGTAGTGGAGATCATACAGATTCGTTACTTCATGTGACTTAAATGCCTCAGATCCAGCCAGACTGCTCAGGTGATGAATGAACTCAAAGACAGTGTTTCCCAGAATGCTCCTCCCACCTCCAACCAGTACAGAAAATGGGGGGAGCCACCATCATGGTGTATTTTGAAAGGAATTACACGGCCTTCAGTGACATTCTTCTTAGAGCTTTCTTGTCAGAGACACAAATTAAATTTAAAAAGACTAATTTGTTAGTTTTAGGGATTATTTCTTAGGATCATGTGGTAGGCAGATTAATAGCCCCTCAAAGATGTCTGCATCCTAATCTCCAGAACCTGTGACTGTATTACTTTATACAGTGAAAGGGAGTTTGAAGATATGATCATATGAGATTTTAAAGCAGGGAGATGATCCTGACTTTCTGGGTAAGACCAATGTAATCATAGTGGTCCTCATAGGTGAAAGAAGGAGGCGGAACAGTCAGAGTTAGTGAAGGAGATGTGACAATGGAAGCAAGGAAGAGCAATGCATTTGCTGGCTCTGAAGATGGAAGAAGGCCATGAGCTAAGAAACGCAGGCAGCCTTTAGAACCTGGATTCTTTCCTAGAGCTCCACAATGATACTGCATTGCCAACACCTTGATTTTTAGCTCAGCGAGACTTAGTTTAGACATTTAATCTCCAAAACTATCAGATAACAAGCATATGTTGTTTTAAGCAGCTAAGTTTGCGGTAATTTGTTACAAGAGTAATAGAAAACTAAAACACCAGCTCCCAGGTTTCAAAATGCCCTTCATTTTTCAATGACTCTCTTAATTATTGTTATGTTCCTAGTTTCTAGCACAATGCCAGCAACAAAATAAAAATATAATCAAAATATTTAGATTTAAATAATTGATTTAATTTTATTGATTGATTTTAATTTATTTAATTAATTTATTTTTAGGAATTTATATTTCGCCTGTAGGACAGGAGATTGGATCTTTCTGAAGTATGACAAATATTTCTGGTAACATTCTCAACATTGTTGTATAAGTCTCCAATGTGAAATGTAATGTATTTTTAGGACAAAAAAGTAAATGGATATTTGAATGGATTGTTAAGCAAACCTTTCAATGAAATATAAAGTCATAAGGTACACAAATCTTGAATGAATAACAATTAATTTGTAAAACTGAATATACCCACGTAACCACTCTCCAGATCAAGAAATAGAGCATTGCTACCATGAAGTGTCCCGCTTGTCCTATCCAATTACTGATTCCTTAAAAGTAACCAAGTAACAAATCAGGGCTTCTCATACCATAGATTAGTTTTGCCTGTTTTCCAAATGGATATAACTGAAACATACAACGTGCACTAGCTTATTTCAGTCAACAATATTTGCATGCCATTTTCTGACCTGTTTCTACTCTCACTTCTGAAACCAAATGTAGGTGTTTATTTTTCCCCACCTGAACCAATTTTCCCACATTCTGGACACCAATTGGGTGTTCTACAATTGAGTTCAGACACTACCTGGAATTAGTACAGACCCTGAGATTAAGGGCTCAGTGCCACAAGAATACCTCTACTTCAGAAGTCAATCACGATTCCCTGGCTTCCTGTACTTCCGACAGACTAGCTATACACTGAGAGATTCCCATGTTCCCTGTCAGGGTTTGATAATTTGCTTGAATAGCTCACAGAACTCAGGGAAATAGTTTACTTACTATCACGTTTATTGTAAAGGATACAACTGAGGAAAAACCAAATGGAAGAGATGTATAGGGCAAGGTCTAGGGGAAGTGATGCAGAGCTGCTATGGCCCCTCTGAACGTACTGCTCTCCCCACACCTTGATGTGTTCACCAACCTGGAAACTCTGAATTCCATTGGTTAGAGATTTTCATGGAGGTTTCATTATGCTGATGTGTTAGTTCAGGCTGCTAAACAGAACACCGCAGAATGGGTGGGTGGCTTATAAACAAAAGAAATTTATTTCTTCCATTTCCGGAGGCTAGAAAGTTTAAGATCAAGATGCTTGCAGATTTAGTGTCTGGTGAGAGTCTGCTTCCTGTTTTCTAGACAGCTAACTTGCTGTGTCCTCACATGACAGAAGGGCAAGGGAATTCTCTAGGTACTTTTACAAGGGCAGTAATGCCATTCTTGAGGACTCCACCCTTGTGATGTAATCACCTTATGATGTAAAGACCCTGCCACCTAATATACCAATACCAATGTAATCACATTGGGTATTTGGATTTCAACATATAAATTTTGTGGGGACATAAACATTCAGTTCATTGCAGTAAGCATGATTGGTTAAGTCACTACCTATTGGTGATTAACTTAATCTTCAACTCTTCTCCCATCCTCACCAGAGGTCAGAGGGTAGTACTATAAGTTCCAATTACCTATTCATTATTGTTCCTCTGGAAAAAAGCCCCCACCTGAAGCTATCTAGAGGCCCACCAAGGCTCACCTCACTAGCATAAACTTATGCTAGTCTTATTATGAATAACAAAGGGCCTTATTATGAATAACAAAGGACACCCCTTTTATGCCTATCAATTGGGAAATTCCAAAAGTTTTAGAAGCCCTGTGCCAGGAACCTGGACAAAGTCCAAGTATATATTTCTTATGAGATCCAATGTCACACATTTACATTGTGGGTACAAGTCTACTAGTTTTCATTATTGTATTCTATTTTATGAATGTATTGTAAGGGTTGTGTCCAGTATACAGAATAATGCCTTATGAACACTCTTTACATGCATTTTTGGCAGTCCTGTATCCATTAGTAGATCATGGGGTATTCTTATGTTAAAATTGTGTAGCAACTACCAAACAGATTTTCAAAGGGTTTGTACCCATTTATAGTCTCAGTGGTGGTGAATGAGACTCCCAACTGATGCATATCTATACCAACACTTAATATTACTTTTTTTTAAATTTTAGCAGTCTGGTAGGTATATAGTGTAACTTACTATGCTATTGATTCTTATTATTCTGATATATAATTAGAGAGCTCTTTTCGTATGTTTCAGACCTCTTTTATATTTCTAGACCATTTTTCTACTAGATTGTCTTTTTCTTATTGATTTTCAATATGCTCATATATTATATATTTATACATTCTGGATATTATGGATATGAATTCTTTGTTGGATGTAAGTATTATAAATGCTGTCACTTTTCCTGCAGCTTGCCTTTCACTCTCTAATGGTGTCTTCTGATGAAAAAAATAACCTATTTTTTTTTTTGTTTTTAATAGGTCTTAATATCGGTTGTATAAGTACTTTGGCTTCATTCATTGCCCTCAAGATCATTTCGGAAATACTTGGCTTTCAAATTTACATGTAAGAGCTTGTCATGATATTCCTTATTTATCTCATGTTATTTGTTCTATTTGTCATCTTGTTCTTGTTGTCCTCTGTGTTTTAGCCAAATACATTTTACAGAGTTGTCCTAGTAAACTAAACCTCTATTCTGTTGTGTTAAATCTGATATTAGATTCATCCTTGAATTCTGAATACAATTTTTAAATTCTACCATTCTCATTTGATTTTTTTTTTTAAATGAATTCCAGGGGCACCTGGGTGGCTCAGTTGGTTAAATGTCTGACTTTGGCTCAGGTCATGATCTTACAGCTCATGAGTTCGAGCACTATGTCGGGCTCTGTGCTGAGAGCCTGCAGCCTGCTTCCGATTTTGTGTCTCCCCCTCTGCTCATGTTCTGTCTCTGTCTCAAAAATAAACAAACATTAAAAAAAAATTTAAAAAAATGAATTCCAACTTGTTTAGTAAAGTTCTCTATCTTATCAATTATTTCTTAAATGTGTTATTCACAATTACTTTACAGTCTATTTCTTGATAACGCCAATAACTCAGTCAACTATAGGTCTCCATTGTTTTTCTTTGTCCTGTTTCCATATGTGCTTCAGTATTTTTTAAAAAAAATTTTAATGTTTATTTTTGAGAGAGAATGAAACACTGTGAGTGGGCGAAGGCAGAGAGAGGGAGACACAGAATAGAATGTATGTTTGCTACATTTTTCAATGATACAAAGCTTAGAAACCTAGTTAATACATTATGAGAAAATCAGGATTCTAAAACTTCTCTAAAGAATGCAAACTATAAGATTAAATATTTCCCAAGAATACAAATAAAAAATGTGAACCCACATTAAGAACATAATTGAGTGTGTATAAGATGAATATTTTTATAAGAATGAGCATGACATTTTTACTAGAGAAGTCCAAAACAGGAACACACTGGTGTAATTATAATGTAAAACCAGAACAATGAGAGTTAAATGTGATATTTGCCTGCCCTCACCTGCTCTGATGTGGATATCAGATTTTAATAGAAACACTAGCAAAGTGTGATACATCTAGAGAAGAATGACTGCAATGTTGGTCAGGAATCATTGAAAATTTGGGGACTTTTTTCACTCAGAGATGATTTGGAATTATAAATCCTATTCTCCTATGACAGTGCTTCTCATTGAGGAGAGCATATAGAACTGTAATGAGAAAGGAAATAGACTTATAAAGAGCCAATTTTAATAGGAAAATGAGTTTACAGAATGCATATTTTAACTTGCTGTAAGGTACAGCTTGTTAATAATTATAGATATTGGAAAACTGAATGGGTCATCTTGTGATGGTGAGCATTTATTCATTCATTGTTAATTCATTTACAATTTGATAGCTACTGAATGCTTATTTTGTGTCAAGAATTGTGCAAATATTAGAGCAAAGAATAATTAGAAATACAATCTGCTCTTAAAGAGCTCATAACTTAGTAGGAATGAAGTGGGTATGGGAGATAAAATGACAGAAAAATAAATAATAATAATAGAATGTAAAAGATGCTATAGTAATTGTTTTCAACAAGCCGTAGGAGTGAATAGAATTACAAATTCTGTCCCAGGAATAAGGAAAGATCTAGGAAAGCTTCATTACAATAAAAAAGTATTAGCTAAGAATAATAAGCTTTTTTCTTTGTGAAGTTCTGTAACAAATGCTTTGCACACATTGCCTGATCCAATCTTCAAGACCACCCTGTATTATGTTACTTTTCTCATTTTATAGATTAGGAGACTGATGCATAGTCAGGCTGTGCAACTTTGCCAGAATTACCCAAATACTAAGTGGTAGAGCTGAATTATAAACCTTGAAAGTTTCATTCCAGGGACAATATTCTTTTTTTTTTTTTTCAACTATTTTAATGTCTATATATTTGATATGTAGAACTTTATAAGTCAAGTTGATTTATACAGGTTATTAAAGAATGTTCTGAGTATATATTACATTATATTACAGTTTGTCAACCCTTTAGTAGTGGCATGTGTATCAGTTTATCTCCCCGACTAAGTATAAATCTATTTGTTGTTTTTTTTTTTTTTTTTTAGTTTTTAATTCCAGTTACTTAACATACAGTGTTCTATTAGTTTCAGGTGTACAATATAGTGATTCAGCACTTCCATACATCACCATGTGCTCATCATGACAAGTGCCCTCCTTAATCCCTATCACCTATTTCACCCACCTCCCCTCTGGTGACCATCAGTTTGTTCTCTATAGCTAAGAGTCTGTTTCTTGGTTTGTCTCTCTATTTTTTCTCTTTGCTTGTTTGTTTTGTTTCTTAAGTTCCACATATGAATGAAATAATATGGTATTAGTCTTTCTCTGACTTATTTCTCTGACCCTTATTTGTCTTTCTCTGACTTAGCTTTCTAAGTCATTATACTTTCTAGCTCCATTCTTGTTTTTGCAAATGGCAAGATTTCATTCTTTTTTATGGCTGAATAATATTCCAGTGTGTGTGTGTGTGTGTGTGTGTGTGTGTGTGTGTACATACCACCTCTTCTTTCTCCATTCATCAGTTGATGGACACTTGGGCTGCTTTCATATCTTGACTATTGTAAATAATGTTGCTATAAACATAGTGGTGGATGTATCCTTTTGAATTCGTGTTCTTGTATTCTTTGGGTAAGTGCCCAGTAGCACAATTACCGCATCATCAGGTGGTTCTATTTTTAACATTTTGAGGAACCTCAGGGACAACATTCTTAACCAATGTTTCTAAACTCTTTGTTACAACCAATTTGTGAGCCATTAAATCAACTTACTGTCTGTATTGTCATTTTAAAAAATTAATAGAATAGAAAATATTTGAGCATATTATACATAGTTAAGATAAATCTTGTTTTAAGAAACTCTTGCTCTAGCTATATAAGTGTATGTACAGGTGTCTCTATGTGTGCACATGCATGCTAAGTCACAATATAAAATGTATTTCTTATACTTGTATATCAGCAAACTATTGCTGTGTAACAAATGACTCCTAAATATAATGGATTCAAATAGCAATATGTATTATCTCCCAGTTTCTGTAAGTCAGAAATCCAGGCAGGGCTTAGCTGGGTCCACTGATTGTGGGGCTCTCATGAGGCTGCAGTTATCATAAGTCTTTGCTGGAAGTATTTGAGTCCCAGCTCACTCACCTGGTTGTTGGTAAAATTCAGTTTCTTCTAGGCTATAGCTGAAGCCTTAGGTCCTTACACATTGTTGCTGGAGGCCTCCTTCAGCTTCTTGCCACATGGGCCTCTCCACAGAGCATCTTACAACATGGCATCTTGGTTCATAGAACAAGTGAGAGAACAAGAGGGAAAGGGAGAGTTTCAGGACAACAGACAGCTTGCAAGATGGAAGTCATAGTCTTCTGAAAACGAATCACAGAAGTGACATCTTACTACTATGTCATATTCTATTTGCAAAAAGACAGTTACTAGGTCCAGTCCAGACTCAGGGCAGAGGATTCCATACAGGCATGAATTCCAGGAGGAGGGTATCATTAAACATCTTGCCAGAAGCTGACTAACAAAGCAGGCTGTAGTGATTAAGGATTGTATATATTGCTTCCCTTAGACTTGCATAACCCAAGGAGCTGTGTGGAAGTCATTCTTTTGGAGGTCAAGGGTTAGCACAGAGAAGTTTCACTATCCTCTTCTAAACTCTTAACACCTGGGTTCTTTCCCGACAGCTTTGGTAATGATCGTTGACACTTCTCACACGTAATAGTATATGACATGGCAGGCACTGTTCTAAACGTCCTACAAATATTTTAGCTCATTTGATCCTTAAAAGTTCTCTATGGCTTAGGTAGTATTATTATGACTTCATCTGCAAGATGACACAGAGAAGGCACAGGGTTACTGAGTAGTGAGCTGAGATCTAAACTTCATAAACCGCTTGATCCCAGAGAAAAGGCTCTTCATCACCATGTATGTTGCAATCTCCTAAAAGCTACATATTTCACCTCTTCCCCATCTCCTTTTACCTTTCTGCAGTATTTGTTCTGCAGACAACCCAATATTTCTTGGCATTTACATTTGTCTTGGCTTTCAGAGCACTGCAGTATCACGGCTGTAGATCGGACCATTCCTTCCACTGATACCGAATTGTGCTTTGCGCGCAGTTTGTCTCCTCTATTAGGTGTTAAGCCATTTACAGGTTGACATCAGTTGAAATAACCAGTGGAGTTGGTAGAGTGAATGCACAATAATAATGGGTTGAACAACTTTAGAAACATTCCATTTATACTGAATGTAGGAATTATGATCTCACTGAATGTAGGAATTATGTGTGTATTCACTCAACAAATAGGATCAGCAGCAGCTACTCTGGGGCAGGCACTGTTCTAAGTGCTGGGTAAAGAGTAAAGAACAAACTAGACAAAATTTTTAGCTCTTGTGGAACCTATATTCTACTTGCATGAAGTTTAAGATAAGTAAATACAGTTCAAGAAATAGATGCTGATTAGCTCACCTAAATGCACATCCAAATGCTAGGAAGCCATAAATACATAAATCACCAAAGATATGGGGGCGCCTGGGTGGCTCAGTTAGTTAAGCATACCACTTTGGCTCAGGTCATGATCTCATGGTTCGTGGGTTCCAGCCCAGCATCAGGCTCTGTGCTGACAGCTCAGAGCCTAGAGCCTGCTTCAGATTCCGTGTCTCCTCTCTGTGCCCCTCTGTCACTCATGCTCTGTCTCTCTCTCTGCCTTAAAAATAAATAAAACATTAAATTTTTTTTAAATCACCAAAGATGTGGTTGTCAGAGTAAATTGGAGCAGAATCTTGTCTTCTTTACATTTAAAATCATAAAATCCTTCCCCAGTAAAGTACTGTGCCTCTATGGAATGTTTAAAAAATGTCCTAGACATTGATATAACAGACACCAAAAGGAAATTGAAAGGGCCTCTCATTTTATCCTTGGCTAAAAGTACTTCTATTGCCGGCCTTTCCAAAGAATAAAAGATAGAGCTTAATGTAATAACTTCCTTTCCAGAAGAATTCAGAGCCTGTTTTCTTATTCACCCTCTCACTTTCTCAGCTTTCCTGACTTTCCCCAATGCTATTTTCATATGCAATAGTTAGCATCTGGACAACCCATGTTTTCCCCAGGCTCTCCCCCATCCTCCACCCCACCCCTTTTCTTTATTTTACTAATTCTTAAGGCCACCCTGTTGCCTCACTCAGCTACTCTCAGTTTCAACCACCACAGCACATTCTAGAATTATCTCATAATAGTCCAGAAATACGCAATAAATTAGAATTCTATTGTGGTCTAATAATCAGCTGCAACCGTGGAAAGAATTTCACACCAGATGAGGAAAAGCATTTTGATCCTGCCAGGGGGCCTACTTTCTTATTCATTTGCAAATTTCCCAGTTCTTTACTGAGAGGTGCTTTCTAATCCTACAAAGTCTAGTCTACACAACTAACTGGGGTCATCATAAGGGCTGCAGTGAACTTGAAGTGATTTGTTTCTTATCATAGTCCTTGCCAAGTAATATTTCTGAGACATCAGAAGTACCAAAGTTATCCAGTTTCTTTTTAAATTAGGAAAGAATCTATGTTGCCACCCAGCAACTATTTTGTGAGGTGGCTTTGAGGAAACCTACAAGTTTTTCAAATGAAATTTACTCCCAAAGATTAAGTCCTGTTTTGGATGACAATTGCTTTCTGAGGCACTGGGGAGGTCAGATGGAGACAGTCACTGTTTTTTAGTATTTTCTTTTCCAGCCATTCAAACAATTGAATGTATTAACAGGGAGAGAGGAACATTTAAACGAGAGCTGTACTCACTATAAAGCAATGAACAAAATGCTTGCATTGTGTCTATGAGGGGGAAAAAAAGCACATTATGAGATTTGCTTTTAAAAATCCCTCCCCCCCAAAAAAAAGATCTGCAGCATTTCAAATATTAAAGAAGAAATGATATTATTTTTTTCTAGATACATCTGCTCTCTTTTTACGTTTACATTCAGTGACTTTGTCATAGGTGGATATTTCTCTATTAAGGCAGATTAATATTCAAGATTTTAGGATTGAATATTTTCTAATTTGAGGACTTGAAGTATTGAATTCACACTTTAATGATGTTTTTCAGTTGTCAAGTATTCCTTAGTTATCTCAAGTTCATTTGAATTCAGTTGATATTATAAAACTTACAAACTTACATCTGCATGGATATAAAACCAGTTGCTAATGTGTATATATTTTTATAAACTTTTTTGTTCCCGAGAATTAAAAAAAAATATTTTACAAGCATAGATGAAGTTAATGAGAAGCCATGGTTTGGTCTGGTATATTTACTTTTCCTAACCCCTAAAATCTCTTCCCTTACAATTTAGACAACTCTATTGGAAAATAAGACCTGGAAATACTACATGAATTATCATGAGGCATTAAAAAAGGAAACACAAAGACTTTGATGGAGTATTATAAAAATATTTTCCCACTTACTTTTCTCAAAATACTATACCCTTTTGAAAGATATATAATAAAAATGAATTTTATGAATTTGTATAAATATATACTCTTTGGCAGTCTATATTAGACCTTTATTTCAAAGATATATCAGAGCATATGCAAATAAATGTGGTCCACGGTTCTTTGATTATAGGTAGTAAATCTGACCTTTTCCTTTGGAGTTTCCATGTCATTAGTGTTCTTTGTTTTCACTGATGTTCCTTCAAGTTTCCTCCTTAGAAAAACTCCCACCTTTTTTCTTAACTAAACCAAAAGTAGGCAATATCTTCCAGAGGAGAGATTTATGGTCCAGAAGTTTCTCAACTCCTCTGATTATAAAAATTTTCCCATCTTTTTCTCAGGGCTCCATTGTTAGTGGTGTCTGTACAGCACAGTATTAAGAGAAACCAAGGAAAAGAAACAATGTTTCTGGACTGGCTTCAGAAAAATTTTCTTTGATTTCATTTTTCCTTTTACTTGCTGTGGTCTGGAAAACATGACTATTGGTTTTTTGTAAGTTTAAGATTCTAATTGTTGTTTCCTTAATATTTCTAAAAATCTTTTTATATATCAAGAAAACTGAAACAAGAGGCTAAGGAAACAAGAGGCTGAAAGAAGAGGCTAAGGAAGCTGTCACAGCTCAAAAATTCAAAATGGACTAGCCAGCTGCCTGAGGGGGTGCCTCACAATTAGACAGTACCTGATGGTGTCATCACTACACAAAATCTTGGCCAAAGCGTTAATAGTTACAGAGAGTTGATCAGGAGTTGGAAGGACAGACTCATAATAACCAAATCCCAAATAGACTGACTTATAAACAAAAGACCAATTAACTAATTTAGTGTAGGAATATTGAAAGAGTTAATTATTTTCCCTTTTTATCTTGTCAACATGAAGTTCTTATATTTCTCCTTAAAAGTCATATATGAACATTATTGTTATGGGCGGAATTGTGTCCCCCTCCTCCCAAATGTATGTATATATATATATGATATATATCATATATATATATATCATTATATTTTTTATATAATATATATATGATATATATTATATTATATTATATAAATATATAATATTATATATATTTATATTATATTATATTATATATTATATTATATTATATATTATATATTTATATTATATATATTATATTATATTACATTACATTATATAAATATATATATATTTCAAGGTCTCCCCCACTGGGGGCAAATTCGTATGTTAAAGTTCCAACCCTAGTACCTCAGAATGTGACTATACAGTATTTGGTGACTGTCTTTAAGAGGTAATTAAGTTAAAATGAGATAGTTTCAGAGAGCACTAATCCAATATGACTGGTATTCTTACAAGAAGAGAAAATTTGGACATAGACACACTCAGAGGGAAGACCATATAAAGACAATAGGGAGAAAACAACCGCCTATAAGCCAAGGAGAGAGGCCTTAAAATAAACCAACTGTATCTTGATCTCAGGCTTTTGACCTCCAGAACTGTGAGGAAATAAATTTCTGTTGTTTAAGCTAACTGGTACATGACATTTTGTTATAGCAGCCCTAGCAATTGAATTCAATTGTGGAGAAAAACCCCAGAAATTAAAAAATATATATATATGCAAAGACAATAAAAAATAAATATAATTACCAAAATAAGCTATGGTTACAATATTGAAAATATCCTTTTATGTATTTTTGGTGCATATATATGGCTGTTTTTAAAAATAAAAATATAATTTTACCAAATATAATTTAAAACCTGTTTTTCACTATCTCTGTGTCTATAGAATGCCTTTAATAGTGAGATAATATTTCATCATATGATTTTTATCTTTTATTATTTAGCCAAGCCTTTGGCATTGAACGGTTAGGTTGTTTTCAACATTTTCATTTTTATATAAACAGTTTTTGGTTAAAAGCCTAGTTCTACAATTTTATGGCTCTGTGGGTTTAGATAATTTAATTGGCGATAAATCTGAGGGGAAAGAAGTTAAATAAAAAGCTAGGACTATCATTTGACTCTAGCTTTTGGCTCAGGTCATGATCTCCTACTTCTTGGGTTCAAGCCCCGCGTTGGGCTCTGTGCTGACAGTGTGGAGCCTGCTTGGAATTCTTTCTCTCCCTCCCCCCCCCCCCCAAATCTGCTTCTCCCCCTGCTCAGGCTCTCTCTGAATATAATTTTTTTTAAAGTGTCATGACTATCAATTCTGAAATATATGGACAAAAATCATGTAATTTCATTTAGTATTTTTCTCTTAGAAATATTTTCATTTTTGGCTGATTAAAATCTTCAGTACTGTATCATGCATCTGGGTCATGTTACCAAGGCCTGATGGCTTGCACATAATTTTAGGATTTATACCCCGCTTTGTATTTCAGAGTCCTTATCACTCAAACATTTAAAACAGGCAGCTGATAAATTATTAATTCCATTTTCCAGTTTAGGCTGAATCTAAACATTTTCCTTGGAGCCAGCATTCTAATATTATATGAACACTTACACAACTTCATGTTTACATTTAGGAAGGGATCATGGGCATCTACTTTGACATAAATTAAATACGTTCAAATTCTATTTCACATTAGCACAAAGAAGAATGGCTAACAAAGAGGGAATAAGAAATGAGGAATAATTACTAGTGTCTGAAATACTCACTGGTGTGCTTGTATTTAAAATTGTCATTACCATTACATTCTTAAGTAGCTTTAGTTCAGCTATTATAAAATAGATTTTTTTTTTGCGTTTTACCTTATTTCACATTTGGAGATTACTTGAAAGTATATGACATTTTGTCTCACTCTCCTAGAGCAAAATTATATTTTAGTTCTCTTTTTAGTAACTTGAAAAAGAGGAAAAAAGACCAATATATTTTTGTGGTCTATACAAACGACATGAATAATTTATTTCTCTATTTTTTCATTTTTTTGAGAATAAGATTTTTCCAGTAAGTTTCCAGTAGATTTAACATAAGTGTTATATTAGTTTCAAGTGTATGATTATAGTGATTCAACAATTCTATACGTTTCTCAGTGCTCATAGTGATACGTGTACTCTTAACTCCTTCACCTACTTAACCCATCACCCACCCACCTCTCTTCTGGTAAGCATCAGTGTGTTCTCTATATAGAATATAATAAGTGTTAATTAAAATAATCAATAAAAATGTAAATGATAGTACTGTAAAACAAGGCTACTTGAATGTTCGTCACTCAGGACAAAGAAAATTAATGCAAATACTATTACTCCAGGGCCACCCAACTTACAAGGGAAGTGTTAAGAAGCATTTTTTATTTAAGGAATTAGACTGAAGTTTACAAATATAAGTGGTACTCTTATAACTTATACTCTTATTCCCCTAAGAAGGGTGAATACTTCCTTCCAGAAATTAAGTTTGAATGTTAGGTATTAAGTGCAAGGTGAAATGTGATAGATGCTTATAAACTCAGAGCCAAAGCTTTGACCCGGCTTGAAAAATCAGAGAAACAAGTGCATAGCACAGAATTCCCCCCAGTATATTTTGCACAAGATTAATTAATTAACAGAACGTGTTTTGATTGATTGCTAGTTTCTACATAACAAAACATGCGATGCAGGTCAGAGCCAGGTTCATACGGGATAATACAAAGGTTCAAGTCAATTACCCTGTCAAGTTAATCACCCTATTATAAAGAGCTTAACGCAGCTTTGCTCTTACCTGCAGAGTTGCACTAGGATTAAAAAAAACAAACAAACAAAAATTAATGTTTATTTCTGAGAGAGAGAGACAGGGAGACAGAGCATGAGTGGGGGAGGAGCAGAGAGAGAGGGAGACACAGAATCTGAAGCACGATCTAGGCTCTGAGCTGTCAGCACAGAGCCCAACATAGGGCTTGAAATCATTAACTGGGATATGATGATCTGAGCCGAAGTTGAATGCCCAACGAACTGAGCCACCCAGGCACCCCACACTAGGATTTTTATTTTGCTCTTTCTAGTCAAGGTAGATGGTCATTGTTTAAAAAAAAAAAAGGGGGGCAAACTTCAAAAATGGGAAGAGGAAAGTGAAAATCATGAAAATCCCACCACCTAGAGGTAACCTCTATTCACACACTGGGGAAAATCTCTCTATGCATAAATGTAAATACAGAAATAAGCACGTAATCTTATAGGAATGGGATATAGCATAGGGGTTAAAAATATGGGCTTTGCAGGAGTACCTACTACATAGGGTATAATAAGAAATCAATCAACTAATGTACAAAGCTAAGACACAGAAATGTTCCAAAATATTTGCTATTATCATATATAGACACTTAAGGGGCTGGGGTAGGGGGGTTTAAAGGTCTCAGTGTCAGTCTCCCTCTCTTTCTCTCTACACACACATACACACACGCAAAAATATAATTTAAATTGATTTGTTAACAAATATGACTATGGCTCAAGATACTATTTACTTGAGTCAAAGGAGAAAAGTTTGGTGAGAAGAATCATCTGGATACACATAAGTCAAGGTATTAACTTTAAATTAAATTAAATTAAGTTAAAAAAGAAAACACTGCTAGCATGCTGGCTTCAGGGTCTGTGTTTTAATCCACCACTTCCCTACCAATGGTAATTATGGTGGCAATCAATAAAACCATGATAGTGATCATCATTAACAGTGATCATCATTAAGCTACTTGATAGCTTACTCTGGACCAGGTACTGTTCAAGCACATCATGTTAAAAATGAGCAAACTCTAGCACGATAGCATGAAGAGCTTTGCAGAGTACTCCCCAACTAAAATTACATAAACTACAACAATTTGAAGCCTCCGGATATGGTTCTAAAGAATATAACAGGGGCGCCTGGGTGGCTCAGTCGGTTAAGCGGCCGACTTCAGCTCAGGTCACGATCTCACGGTCCATGCCCCGCATCCGGCTCTGGGCTGAGGGCTCAGAGCCTGGAGCCTGCTTCCGGTTCTGTGTCTCCCCCTCTCTCTGCCCCTCCCCCATTCATGCTCTGTCTCTCTCTGTCTCAAAAGTAAATTAACGTTAAAAAAAAAAATTAAAAAAAAAAAGAATATAACAAATGAATCAACATTTATTCAAGAAAATCTACAGAATAACCAAGACCACTCTTGCTCTCCTCCCTTCCAGCTCAGCAAGGCAAAGACTCCACTTGGTTAGTGCCCCCGAGAGCACAGGGATCCTTCTCCCTACAGCCTTCAGTTGGAGGGCTTTCTTCCTGGGAGGACCAGGATGTCAGCATTTCTCCCGCTGCACCCAGCTACTTGCCCCTGAGGTTAAGCTCCATGTGAGTGTTGTGATGCAGTGAGAATCTCCTTCTTTAGCCTAGCCCCTGCTTTTGGAACGGGGCTTCTACTTTGAGTTCAGTGTCACTGAGAATACTGTCACCTTTGCTTGGGGCCCATGAGGTGGTGGTTCGATGCCAGAGGTGGCAAGCTGAGATGTCCTCAGACTAGTGACTCCACCTATCACTCAGCAACTAAAGCACATCAGTGAGAGAGAACTGTGCCATTGTTCCCACCCCCAGATTCAGAGCCCTGGCTCAGAGATTTTGCCTGGGACAGAAGTAGGCCATCAAACAGATAGCTCCTAATCTCTTCCCAAAGGGACTTTCTTCATCTGCAACAATCTGAAAATCAAATTAAGAAAACAATTCCATTTATAGTAGCATCATAGGGAGTAAAATACTTAGATCGAATTAAACAGAAGAAACAGATGCAATTATACTCTGAAAATGAAAAAAAAAAGTTGAAAAATTAAAGAATATCTAAATAAGTGGGAAAAAATATCCCATATTCATGAGTTGGAAAGTTTAATATTATTAAAATTTGGCAAAAGATTCCTAGATATAATACCAAAAAAGTGACCAGCAACAGAAAAAATAGATAATTCTTACTTCATCAAAATTTAAAACTTTTGTGCTTCAAAGGACACTATCAAGAAAGTGAAAACACAACCTGTGGAATGGCAGAAAGTATTTGCAAATCACATATTTCATAAGGGACTTGTATACAGAATATATAAAGAACTCTTATAATTCAATAGTGAGAAGGTAAATAACTCAACTGAAAAATGAACAAAGGATCTGAATAGGCACTTCTCCAAGAAAGATACACAAACAACCAATGAAAAGATGAAAAGATACTCAGCATCATTAGTCACCAGGGAAAGGCAAATCAAAACCACAAGACATACTACTTCACATCTACTAAAATGGCTAGAATCAAAGAATCATACCATAGCAAGTGTTAGCAAGGACATGGAGAAGCCAAGAGCTTTATACACCGCTCATGAGAATGTAAAATGGGGTAGCCACTCTGGGAAGTGGAGTTACCCTATGATGAGCAATTCTCTCAGATGTATGTTCAAAAGAAGTAAAAACATTCGAAAACTTGTTTATGGCAGCATTATTCATGACAGTCAAAAAATGCTAATAACCCAAATGTCCATCAAGGGAATCGATGCATAAACATGGTCTCTCAATGGAATATTATTCAGCTATAGGAGGAAATGAGGTAGTGGTACTGGCTACAACTTGGATGAATCTCGAAAACATGTTACATAAATAAATAAAAATGCAAATGAAAGAAGCCAGTCACAAAAGGCCAGACATTTTTATTTTATTCACATGAAATGCCCAGAAGAGTCAAATCCATAGAGACACAAAGTAGATTAGCAGTTGTTTGGGGCTGAGGAAAATGGGGGGGTAGGTGAGTGTTATCTAAAGGGCATGAAGTTTCTTTCTGAGGGTGATGAAAATGCTATAAAATTGACTATAATGATGGTTGTACATATCTGTAACTATACTAAAAACTATTGAATTATACACAAATGGGTGAATTTTAGGATATAATGGTTAATCTTTTATTTTATTTATTTATTTTTTTAATGTTTATTTTTGAAACAGAGACAGAGCATGAACAGGGGAGGGGCAGAGAGAAAGGGAGACACAGAATCTGAAACAGGCTCCAGGCTCTGAGCTGTCAGCACAGAGCCTGACACGGGGCTCGAACCCACGAACTGTGAGATCATGACATGAGCCGAAGTCAGATGCTTAACCGACTGAGCCACCCAGGTGCTCCTGTAATGGTTAATCTTATGTATCAACTTGGCTAGGCATGGTTCCCAGATATTTGGTCAACTATTATTCTAGATGTTTCTGTGAAAGTATTTTTCAGATGAAATTAACATTTAAATCAGTACCTTTTGAGTAAAGAAGGTTAACTTCATAGAGTGGGTGGATCTCATACAATCAGTTGAACTCCTTAAGAAAAAACAACGAACCTCCCCAATCAAGAAGGAATTTTGGCAGCAGACTGCCTTTGGGCTTGCACTGCAACTCTTCCCTGGGTCTCCAGCTTGTTAGCCTACCCTGCAGATTTTGGACTTGCCAAACATCCACAATCACAGGAGCCAACTCCTTGAAACAAATCTCTCTCCCTCTTTCTATACACACACATATCCTATTGTTTCTCTTTTCCTGGAGAAACCTAATACATATGGCATGTGAATTATATTTCAATAAAGCTTTTTTTTAGAGAGAGAGAGAAAGAGAGAGCAGGGTAGAGGGGCAGAGGAAGAGAGAGAGAGAATCTTAAACAGGCTCCATGCTTAGCGTGGAGCCCAACACAGGGCTGGATCCAACCATCCTGGGATCATGACCTGAGCTGAAATCAAGAGTCAGACTCTCAACCAACTGAGCCATTCAAGCGCCCCTCAATAAAGCTATTTTAATAAATGAGGAATCTCAGGCCAAGTGAGACTAATTAGCTATCCAGTTTCCACAGAACGGAAAGCCTTTCTGTTTAGTGCAACGTGCCTCACAGGGTGTTATTTGTGCCCTTGTTACCTCTGGGCCAGGTGTGGAGAGCTGCTGGGAAGCTTGAGCTAAGTCTAGGATGGAGGTATTGTTGGTACAGAAATGGGAGTCAGCTGCCAAAGAGACACTGAACAAGAGGAATCAGCCTCTGCAGAAGGGATGACGTTCAACATGTTCAGTGACTGGCATGACACAGATGTTAACCTATTAGAACAGGCTCTGGGATTAGAACAGAAGGTCACAGCATTTTAATCTTAGCCCTGACCTCTAAAAGGGTTATTAACAGGGGCATTCTCCTTTGGGTGGCATCCTCTTTTCTCATCGTGTGGCAGCTTTATTACCTATTTCTTCCCTCACTGAAGTGATTTCTACAACTGACTGCTGAAATATACACATATCCTACAGCAGTAAGAAAACATTACTCTAACAATGAGAAACATTTGGTTACTTTATATTTTAACCATTTTTTTATAAATTACAGACTTTCTGCTTTTTTGAACCAAGGGAACAGAATGTAATATTTTCGTGCAGCATCATTAAGATCAGAATGATGGTAGAGTTCTCCAGCAAGGCAGGGATGCTCTCCATAGGCCACTGAGACATTTTAGGCTTGTTGCTTATATATTAAATGGCCCTTATGCCTTTCAAATTATTATCCCTGATTTCTAATAAAATATTTTTTCAATATCTTACTCATTTTCAGATGGCTACACTTTCAGCTGTTATACTTTTGTTTTTACTATGTCCTTCTGCCGTTAGGCACTGAGAGATTAGAAACTTAACAGGTTATGATTTTGAGTAATGGTTTTTGTGTCAATCACACTGTCCACTCAGGCACCTTTGCCTTCCTTTTCATGAATTCCTCTTGCATTGTTTTGCTAGGTGAGCCTTCCTGATAAAATGAACTTGCTTGTAGTTGTGAAGGATTGATCAGCTGATGTTTTCAGGTGGAGCCTCACAAGGTAGCAATCACTTGTCACAGGTGTTCCAGATCAGAGATGAGTTTTACACATACTTTAACTCTGTTTTTGGCCACTTAAAAGTATTTTTTTTAATTTTTTTTAATGTTTATTATTTTGAGAGAAAGAGAGCATGAGCAGGGGAGAGGAAGAGAGAGAGAGGGAGATGGCCACTTAAAAGTGTTTAGTCTTCGGCATTAACCAAATTTTTAAATGCCTGATAAAATTATTTTCTACATTTACTTAATACATTTTACAGAATACTGCAAGGGACAAGATGATATGGTGGTCATGGGAGATGCAATGTCCTCCTGAAATCCACAGAAAAGAGAAAAAGATATTGATTCCTGTATCTACTGAGTATCACTCTATAACAATTAGTACACTTACGTTTGCTTTACAGGGCTCCCAGGATCCTGGTAAGTGAAAACCAAATAACTGATCAAAAAGTTTTCTGATGGTCATTGAATCAGGGAAACATGATCTCTCTAGTCTTCCGGGGGTCATTAGCAGACTAAATCTTATCCTAGTATCATTTCTTTTTAGAAACAATAAAACAATGGGATGCCCCATATTTTTTCTCCTTATTCATTCATTTGCTCATTAATGGACTCAACACAGGCTACCATATATTGATGTGCAATTTGTATAACAGCCAAAGCTGCTGGGACAAGGGATGGTTAGGGCCTGAAATTTGTCCTGTGCTCTGTTCTCCAAGCCTCTCCCAGTAGGACGGTCACCCCTGAGTGGGGCACCTTATTCTAATTCATCTATTCATAGAGAAGGCCTTTTTAAATCTGCCTACTCAGAGGTCAGTTTGTACAATCTGCAGTCCTGTGCTTGAGCTTAGATATAAATACGTTCTTACCCTTAAAGGAGCTAGAAACGTAACAACACTTGAGCTATCCTTTCTCTTCTTTACACCGTGTTGAATGAAGCTGGTTATATCTGTCCTCGTGCATCTCCCTTTTGTTTCAATATTCCCTATCAATTATCAAAAGTTTCAGTCATTCCATGAGCTCGTTAATTTTAATAGTTGCAGATAGAGGACAACTTGTTTTATCTGAGTTCCATTCCACACTGATGTTTTAAGGTGATTTATACTCTTAGCTGAGCCTTCTGGGAGGTCATAATCAATGACATTTCTAAATAATTTAATACCGGGGATCACTTCTCAGAAGGCATTAAGTATAAGGTCGACTTCAACTTCAGAAGAATGCAGTGAGACTAAATTTTGGAGTCTCTTTGAGGCTGCTAACTTCCTATGCCCTGACAAATCATCATCCTTCACCCCAAAAGCCCCACAAGGGGGAAAACCATTGGTTTTTCTGAAACATGTCTGTTGAGTGACTGCTTAGCTGCTATACTAGTTCCTTTTGTGGAAAATTTCACTTTTAGAAGCAAACTGTTCCATCTTCTACGCACTCTCTTACAGTTTTTTTCCCCTTTAAATATGCCATTACCTACTTATTTTGTCTAACTATATTTGGCCCTGGACGTACTTCATGGGATACGCGCAGGGCAGGTCTAAGTGCAAATCAACTTGAAATGCCTTTAAGTAATTGAAGATTTTGAATATACCCTTCCACGTATTCTCTCCCCCAAACTTCTCTTCAATAGATATTAAAATTAATAGGTAATTTAAAAAATATTAGCTTTGGAGAATATTCCATTAAATCTTATGAATTAAATATACACATAGTTCCTAAGAATAGGCATTTCAATAATGTGAACTATTAGTAAAAAAATGTAAATGGAGAGTCAACATGTTTCTAAGGCATTGAAATTATGACAATTTAAATTATGAAATTAGTTATATAAATTAGCTCTACACACATACAAAAGATGTTATTCATTTGGTCACTACAAACAAAAGAATAAAAAGATAACACAAATTCTTATAACACATACCTATGTAAAATACGAGGCTTAGATAGACAGTAAATAGTATGTTTGAAAATTTATTTATTCTCTGGTAATTAGCAATTAATGCACACTCCTCAGAGACAGAAAACTTCTTTCTTAAAATTCTCCACCATAAGTAGCTTTCCCAGTTTCTATCACTGGGAAATTTTGTTTCTTTTATCTATAGAACACTATACATCTGTGCTTCTTGTCTTGTGATAATGCCAAGAGAAATATGACCCAAATCATGTATTATCCTTCAAAATGATTGCACTAAAAGCAATGTTTGTGATTTGTGTCAAACTACATACTTTTACTTTCGTTGCCATAACACATTTAACACCTTGTCAATACTACTGGGAACGTATACGAACCATAGACTGGCATATAGGGTAAATCTGCATTAAGTCATTCAACTTCATTATCAACACATCACATAATCAGCTACTAACGCAAGTCACACCAAATGAGATTTACACCAATTCTCATGCAGTCTCATTCCTTCTGTAGGTTAGCAGAACTTAGCAACACACTAGAGCTAGTAGGGAGTAAAATCATCTGCACGTGGCTCTATTAGACAAGGAGAAACACGCCGTAAGATGCAATTGTACTGTTTTCCTTTGTAAAACATTTCTTTTCATTACAAAGATTGATTATATATTGCAAAAGCAAGGAGGCAATCTATTTTGGTTCTGAATTCCAAAATGAAATATGAATTCTTTAGTTATTTGGTATCATTTGTTAAGATTGCTGTTGAATGAGTATATGCACAAAAAGATGTTGCAAATAAATTTGCCTGTGTAGTCATACTCCCAAGTGGAAAGTTACACTTTTATTTTTTTTACTAAAACTTTGGCTCAATGTGTATAAATATTTGGAAATGTTCTTTTAGTGCACCTCTCAAGCCAAGATTGCAATCACCACCATATTAAAATAATTAATCACCAAAGCCTTGTAAGGTGGCTAAAACCCTTTGGGATAGCCAAAGGGTTATAAGTTCCCACTTATAGTGCTCTGAGTATCATAAACCCAGTAAGTTAGTTTTCACGCACTATGCGGTCTTGTAGCAGGAGCACATAGATGGTGTCTTCATTAGTGTCACTGTATCTTTGGTCACTGAAAGCCTGTGGGAGATTGTTACCAGATGTGTGATGTTTTAGGGTCTAGTTCTTCTGTCATTGGAAGGAGGAATCAAATATTTCATGTTGGATGATGTGACATATTCTAACAGATGCTGTCCTTTTCCTTCGGCAGATGCTTCTGATTTAATTCGTGTATTAGGATAAGCCTATATTTGCTGCTTTAATGGTGGGGATGTCAGAAATTCTTTCTGAAGTTAGGAGATGAAAGCCTGAAAGAATGGTTTTAATCTCTAGGTTTGTTTACCAGAGGAGGATATTATGAGAAAATACATTCTGCTCATCATCTTCACACCCTATATATTCTTGGGAAGTGGAAGAAGAAAACACTCTCAGTCTTGCTAATACCCTAATTCTATTCTTAGATGTTAACAAGCAAGATGTGGAATATAAATGCCATGGCAGAACTGCTAACAAAACAGGGTCAAGGTCCTTAATAGCATATGAATGACTGGAACAAAGCTCCCTAAACCATGTTTATTCAACTTTGGAATCTTCCAATGTACAGACAGCACCTTCTTGCAGGGTCATCTGCAGCCCAGATGCTGGGGCAGTTAACATCTCAGAGCACATCTGCCCCTGGGATCGTAGCAAACTCTGATATATGTGAAGCGTGAGTGATATTGCTGTTCTCCACCTTAACAGATGGGGGTAAAGGGGAGTGCATCTTTGGTTGCAAAATTAGATTTTCTATGAGAACAGGGGATGGAGATAGGACACGGGGAAAGGGGTCAGTCATGCGAGGGACAGGAAAGTGATTGATGGTTGCTCACCCATCTCTCTGTCCAGTTTACAGCAATGATATAAAGGAGGAACTGAATTTAACGTGCACAAATAGCTGGAGATCATGTGGAATTAGGGCCTGGCTCTGCTACTTACTGTGCATGTCATCTTAGGAAAGTCACTCAACTCCACACAGCCTGAGGTTCCCCATTTCCATTCTTAAAACTTAGAAGTCAGTATTTTAAAACCAATACATTCTAATTGAAAAAATATATATATGAGCACATAAATAAAATAAGAAAGTCCATCAGTGTTCATGGACATACATATATCTAACACATTTCTTTTAAAAAAAATTTTAATGTTTATTTATTTTTGAGAGTGACAGAGTGTGAGTTGGGGAAGGGCAGAGAGAGAGGGAGATACAGACTCTGAAGCAGGCTCCAGGCTCTGAGCTGTCAGTACAGAGCCCGATGTGTGGCTTAATCTCACAAACTGTGAGATCATGACCCAAGCTGAAGTGGGATGCTTAACCAACTGAGCCACCCAGGTGCCCCTAACACATTTCTAAGAAGTAGTTGCTGCTGAGATTGGTTATATCCTTTTGTCTCTTCATTTGTAAGTTGGAGATAAAAATAAATGTATCATAGAATGAGTGAGAATAAAAAGGAGATAAAATATGTAAAATGCTTAGAACATTGGAAAGTTTTATCTTTCTTTTCCTTCTCTCTGTTTCCTTCTTTCTCTGATGCTTGTTCACATTCAGACCAATTTTTAAGTCCATAGTATTGTACTAGTCAGATGATGCCAAAAACAGCCCAGTATTTCAGGATCCTATTACCACAAACATTTATTTCTAGCTTGTAGGTCTGTGGTTGATTTTTTTTGTTCAAGGGTCTGCAGGTTGGCTGGGCTTGGCTTATTCAGACTATAGCTAGGTCAGGTCTCAGTCCTCTGCATGTCTCTTATTGTGGACCGAGGCTAAGTAGTGACAGCTATGGCCACATGGACATTTCCTCTCATGGGGAACGGCAGAAGATTAAGGGGGGTGAGGGGAAGCAAGTGAAAACATGTGATGCCTAATTTTGAGAAAGGTAAAGATATATAATAAGATTTTTAAATAACTTTTGTTGCATAGTGAAAGAGCCCCTCTCTTTTCTCCCACGCTTCCCAGAAAATGTTATGTACTCTATCTCACTGCTGTATGATGTTATACTCCTGGATTTTCTTTAAGAGAGCAAATAAAAATGCTAAGGTCTATCCTAAGACCGATGTCAGTGAAGAACTGAACTGCTTGGAAGGACAAGAAGCCACTAAGTTAAATATGAAAATGAGTAAGATGGTGTGAAGGGTAACAGGGAGGTTTCTAATATGGGAGGATTGCCACTAAACAAAATGAGAGATAGAGGGGGGAGTGGGTGTTTGGGGGAAAGAGGGATTTAAGGCCAGTGGTAGGGATACTGTAGTCTCAATGCAGAAAAGAGGGCACGGTGGTAAGGAGACATATGCTGATCAAGGGAGTTGGAGGTAGCTTGGATTGCTCAAACTAGTCTTGGTTCTTTTGCTTTCCAACTTCTAAAAGAAAAAATAGAAAGGACAGGAGAATAAATGACATTATGTGTGGATGATGAAAAGGAGATGATTAGATATTTTTAAAGACATGTATCGAACCAGGACTTCCCAATTTTAAGAACAGTTTAATCAGCTATATTATTGTATCCCATGGTTATTGAGAAATGAGAAAGGGGAAAGAACAGGGTCTTTTCCGCTAGCTTTTGTTGTTTCCTTACTCCATGTGCACCATTATTACAGAGGAAGTTTCTCGGGGCGCCTGGGTGACTCAGTCAGTTAAGCAGTTAAGCGTTCGACTTTGGCTCATGTCATGATCTCAGGGTTCCTGAATTCCAGCCCCACATCAGGCTCCGTGCTGACAGCTCAGAGCCTGGAGCCTGCTTTGGATTCTGTGTCTCCCTCTTTCTCTGCCCCTCTCCTGCTTGCACTCTCTCTCTCTCTCTCTCAAAAAAAAAAAAAAAAAGCCATTAAAAAATTAAAAAAAAAAAAAAGGAAGTTTCTCAGTTGTGTGACCAAGACAGTAAGTGTGGCAATTTTTTTTTCAAATTTGTCAAAATAATGGTAAAAAAACATCTAAGTATCTCACTTAAAATATGACTTCACCCCTCTTTGACCACTTTGTAAATAGCCAGGAAAAGTCAGTTTCATCTTGGGATATTTTATGTAATAAATAGTCTATGAATAATGTTTCAAAAGAGCCTACTTTGAATTGTGTCGTTTTAATAAATTCCAGATCTATGTTAAACACACACACACACACACACACACACACACACACAGACTATTCTTAAATTTGCAATTTCAATTTAAAAAGGTAAAAATAAATTAATATATTGGATAATAGACAGCTGTTCCCTTCCAGGATAACATTAGGTATACTTAAAAGAAATCTGAATCATTCTTGGTATTACAATTGGGTTTATTCTAGCTCAGCTGTCAACCTTCCATTGTATTATGAAGGCATGCCTTATTCAAAATATTCCTTCTAGAATTATATACATTTACTAGAGTTTTCTCTAATTCTTTCCTCTGTATCTTTTCATTTCACTTTCTCACATTTAGTCAGGTAAACTTAATAATTATAATCAGAAATATCTTAAAAAAAAAAAAAAGACCTCCTACCGAAAATGTAAAATAATGATTTGCTTTCCTGAAAATGTAAAATAATGATTTGCTTTCTCTTTGTTTTTTATATACATCTATGGATATGACCATAGTACTCATAAAAAGAAAAGAAAAGCATTTTTAAGTACATAGATTACAATATAGGGAAGGTCAAGTGGCTCTTTCTAGGGTAGGAAAATTTAAATCTTATTTATTTGACTCATCTTATTAAAACAACTTTGATTGTCAACCTAGTTGAAAGACAAATTTAAGATTCAGCATTATAAAAAATAATTTTCAAAGGACTTAAATCCCATTCTGCTTCTTTAGATGAAAGGAATATCACAGGAGGCTATATGAAGGGAGGAAAGTCATAAATATTTCTCAGATTTAATTATTTCAAACCCAATTTTGCATTCTTACTTACAGAGAACACCTTTAAAATAGACTTGTTCTGAATTTTCACCTAGAACACTTAAAATTGCAGTTTCTCACCAAATTAGAAGTTACTTTGAGGACTAATTTAGTATGTTTGGTAATCAATCAATCAACTTTAGGGCTTACTTATCAGTCATGAGTATTCAAAAGTTATTCAGAGAGATGGTGTCTGTTATTCCCAACAGCAGGAGGGGAAAATACAATCCATTAGCTCATCTTTAAATTGAGGTAAGCTGTTAGGCCAAATCTCTAAATAAGTGGGCCTTATGAGCATGACTGATGAAAACAAGAAAAAAACATTCATCATTTTGATTAGAAAAAGAACAGCATTATTTCAGGAACAAGACTGAACTATATCTTTCCACTGCCATTAATCAAGATCATTTAGTAATTTTTCTCCAGAGTATTTACCATTATATACAGTGAGAATTATGCTCAACCAAAACATCCAACATTACAAAGTAAAGATAAAACACTTCCAGGTTTTTAGTGATATTGAAATATCAGAAATAGTAAATGCTTTATTTTCATAATCTGCTATGGCTTTTAAAAGGCCTCACATACATTATTTCACTTAACCCTTGAAAGGATCTCTTTCAGGTAAAATTATTATTAACCTCTGCTCAGAAAGGTAGTGGCAATGTTTATCCAGATAATAACTAGCAGATCTTATTTGATTCTAGGGCTCTGGATTTCAAAACCTGTGCTAGTTCTGATTTATCACTTTGCATTCCTGATTTTATGAACATACTTTCCCATGAACCACAATTGTAGTTTAAAAAGGTAGCCATAAAACATGATAATTTATACTCGGTCATTTTTCATATCCTTATTGCTCAGGGATGCTTGGCAAGAGAGACTGGCATCTCACTGCCTGCTTGGACATGAGTGTAGGTCAGACACTTACTGATTTTCCCACCTGTGCCTTCTTGAACACGAGGGAGAGAGAATTGGAGGAAGATGTTAAGGCCTTGGGGTTGGGGGGCACGGGAAGCATGAAACAGCCTTTGAGCTGCCCATTGGCATGATAAGAATGTGTGCTGCTTGTAGACAAATGAGAACTGTGGAAGATGGCTTGGGCCAGCTGTCCAGCCCGAGACCAACAGAACAAAATGGCGGGCAGGGGCACCTGAGCAGTGCGAGGTTGGTATTACCAACACCACCAAAAAGTGTGTAGAAGAGGCCCAGGTGGAGCTGGCTGCCCCACAGCTGGAAATTGTCAAATTAAATGACTCCCAGGAGGGTTGCTGATAGACTTAACCATTTGGATTTCAACAACAGGGCCCACACCCGCTCCCTCCCATGACCTGTCACTGCCAGGGAAGCAGCAATGATTAACATGAAACTATGGAAATGTCCATAAGGAAGAGACACCGGTTTATCTTTCCCCTACCTTCCCCAGGATACTGGGGAGGAGCTGGAGCCAGGAAACGGGAGAGAAAGGAAGTGTCTCAGAGGCATACCTATCACTTCCCCTTTCCATTTTAAGGTGAGAGAATGAGCAGTAAGAGTAAATCATCCTCCCTAAACCACGAAAGTGACCAGCCTTGTAGGAGGGAAGTAAAAGAGATGTAAGATACAGAAGCTGTAACTTCTACAGTGGAGAGATTTTAACAATCAAGAGTAGTAAGGAAGTGAGTAAATTTGTATTTTGTAATGTCCTATCCAGTGGGTTGGGGAAGTTTGACATAGTGTGGTTGAGGAGGGTGACTGGAGAAAAGAAAATCTGGTTCATGTGATGCCTCCACTAAACAGTGAACACTTAGCTGATTACAGCTAGATGTACTGAGAAGAGCGAGAGATGGGCCTAGAGAGGTGGGCAGGGGTTAGGACAATACAGGCTACAATGTGCTACACTAAAGAGAGCTTTGGATTGAATGCCATGGGGAGCCACTGAAAGATTCTAAATAGGAAGTCATATAATGAGTGTCACAAGTACCCTTTGCCAGCAAAGGAAACATTTTGCAGGAAAGCCAGACTCATCTAGTTTAGGTAGGTTTAAAAAAATACAATAAATAAAACACCATTAAAAAATTCCAGTATAATTAACATGTAGTTATATTAGTTATATCAGTTATATTAGTTTCTGATGTACACTATAGTGATTCAGTAATTCCATACATCACCCAGCACTCATCAGGATAAATGCCCTCCTTCATCCTCATCACCTATTACATCCATCCCCCCCGACCTCCCTCCCCTCTGTAACCATCAGTTTATTCTCTATAGTTAAGTCTGTCTTTATGCTTTGTCTCACTTTTTCTGTTTATGAAACACCATTTTTGTTAACAAATGCCTGGTCACTCTTGGCAACTATGTCAACACATCATAATATTTTCTCCTCAATGTACAAAAATCAGCACAAACCTAATGACAAAGTAGTTTTCTATGCCTTTATGTACAGATTTCTTCAAAGCTATATGCTTTCAGCAGTCTTTACACTAAAGCAATTTAGAATGCTACACTGTGCTCCTATCTCTAAATCCCGTCTTTTACCCCTACCATTGACCTGAAATAGTAAAATGTAGTACTTTAGAAAGAAAATTCCCCAAAGGTGTTCCCAAACATTCATTAACAGTATGGTCATAGTTAAAATGTTCTTGAAAACTGAATGCCAAGTACAAAAACATTTCTAATCACCATTGCTGAACATGGACATTTTTACCTCATTAGCTAGTCACTGGAAGCTAAAAACTGAACCTCGTTCCAATTTTTTTACTTTAGGGAAAGTAGAATACATTGGTGAAAATTTGGGAAAAATGAGGGGAGATTTTTTTAACCCTGTATACATTTAGGAAAACATATGACCGAGTGTGTTATATATAACATGTGTCATTTAAATTGCATTAAGTTAGGAGATAGGACAGGAAGAGGAAGTCTACTCATGGAGGCCAGCAACGGACTGTTTCACTTAAATTTTCCTGTCTTTACTTGAAGCATCTGTGGTACAAGAAGGTAAGAGAGTTTATCTTTCTTTTCAACTAATCTAACTGTGGAATATTATATCTTTTTTTTTCATTTCAATTTAGCAGGCAAAAAAAAAAAATCCTCAAAGAATAAATATCTAAAATTTAATCAGCAGAAATGTGTTTTAGTTATGGAGCACAGTAAAGAAATGAAGGGTTTTTTTTATAAAGTTAAAATATAGTAAAAATTTTTTTACTAATTAAAACAATTAGGGATTGCAAATTAAATCACTGTTAAAAAAAAAAAAAAAGAAGTCAAAAGCCTTAAGAACTCAAAGTGTGGTCTTTGACCAACAGCATCACTGAAATTACCCAGAAGTTTGTTACAAATATAGAATCCCAGGCCTCACCCAAGACTTGCTGAATTAGAATTTACATTTTAACAAGACCTCTAAACAATTCTTATGCCCACTGAATTTTGAAAAGTTATAGAAGAGTCTGCTGAATGCCTTAGATAACTCTAATGAATGGTTTCTAGCACATGACCTAGGAAGTTAATTTAGCCAAAACCTGTTATCAAATAGGGACATTTATTTTTCCCCTTTCAGATAGCTAAAACAAGCCTAAGTTTGCTTTGTACATATTTAATTCTTTCTCAAATTTCCAATATACCAATACCTTCAATTATGGGAACTAATTTCGTTTTACCAAATAAAAGGAGTCTAATCAGTTGATTTGAGGAAAAGGATTTCGAGAAATAAACACCATGCTTTAAAAAGTACCCTCATAGGGGCACCTGGGTGGCTCAGTTGGTTAAGCGTCTGACTTCAGTTCAAGTCATGATCTTGCAGTTTGTGGGTTTAAGCCCCACATCCGGCTCTGTGCTGACAGGCTGGAGGCTGCTTTGGATTCTGTGTGTGTGTCTCTCTCTCTGCCCCTCCTGCACTCATGCTCTGTCTCTGTCTCTGTCTCTCAGAAATAAACATTAAAAAAAAAATTAAAAAGCACCCTCATAAATTGAAAGTTCCTCTCTCATTATGGAGAGCTAGCCCTGGTGTGCTATAATGAAAGACGGTTTTTTTTCTGTCAACTGTGCTTTTTTTTTTTTTTTTTTTTTTTTGGGGGCGGATTTTAAGTTTTTTTTTTTCTAATGTTTTTTTTTTTTTTTTTTTTTTTCATTTGGGCTGAGTTTAAGCAAGAACCATTCACTTGCTTTTATTATTCTTTTTTTTTTTTTTCAGGCTTGTTATTTATTTTTGAGACAGAGAGAGAGAGAGAGACAGAGGAGCGCTAGTGGTGGAGGGGCAGAAAGAGAGAGGGAGACACAGAATCTGAAGCAGGCTCCAGGCTCTCAGCTGCCAGCACAGAGCCCAGTGTGGGACTTGAACTCACAAACTGCCAGATCATGACCTGAGCCAAAGTTGGACACTTAACCACTGAGCCACCCAGGTGCCCCACTTTCACTATTCCTTACTTTCTTTTTCCCTTCTAACATAGATATAGCACACCTTCTTCAGGCAACAACTCCCTGAGTAGAAAGCCTGGGAGGTGGGGATAGTCCATTTTCACCTTCTGATTTCAAAGACCTAAGACAGATGTTAAGAAAAATCACAGAGAACAGATGTGATCATGAAGATAAAGAAGAAAGAATGGGACAAAAAATGTCACCGGGGAAATGTCAGAGATGGCATATTGTGAACAAACTCAACACAAAAGCTGCTTAAAAATAAAGCTTTCTGTTTTCCTAGGTGCTATGGGCTGTGTCCTCTTGTAAGTTTTACAGACAACTTTCATTCTGAATGGTAGTTTTGTGGTTATAAAACTACAAAGTAAAACTTGCATTGTTCTTTGTTTATTAAAAGAGTATAGCAACTTTAGCTTTTAAAACGCTCAGTGGTATCATTCACTATCATTTATTCATTCATACATTCATTTCTTCAATAAATCTTCATCGAGTAAACTATGTTCCAGGGACCATTCTAGATGCTCAGAATATACCAGTTAATCAAACAAAGATCACTGCCCTGGAGAAGTTTGTGTTCTGATAAGACAAAGAGGGCAATATGAATTACCCAGAAACGAAATACATAAATAGTTGCTAGAGGAGTCCATTATAAAGTAAATTGGTAATTCACTTCCTTTCTGTTCCACGTGTGTGGAGAATAAGTATATGTAAACAGTGACAGGAGGGAAGCATACCGTACTATGCAATGAAGAAACCAGGAGTTGTTCTTAAAGAACTTAGTAATTGAGCGAAGGGTATATAATAGGAACACAAGTAAACACTATACAAGGCAGATTATATAAAGTCATAAAAAAAAAAAAAGGCATTATAAAGGGTTTCAGGGGACTTACTTAGGGGAAGGAATTTTTTATTTAAATAAATGAAATGACAAGAAACGAGGAAATGGAATATTCCATCAGAGAAAGGAAGTGCTAATTTTAAAAAGCTTAAATAATAGATGTGACAAGTTGTGCTTAAAGAAAATATTTCAACTGTGTAATAAAAAAAAACATTTCCCAAGTTGAAAAATATATTTTAAAAATCTGGCTGATTTCAAACATCAAAGAATGGAAGCTCTGAGTTTTGACTAATCCAAAAGGAATATTTATATAAGGTTTTATAAATGGCCAATATCCTTGTTTTGAGACTATTTCCTTTCCGTTATGTACCTTCTACATTTGCTGTTGGTATCACTCAGCAAGTGTGTTTTTGTGAAGTGTAAATTAAAATCTAAATCTAATTTTCTTAGTCAGCTTAGGAGTTGTTTCATTTGTTGGTGAAATCACTTTTGAAATATCGGGCACTGTTAGGCAAAGGTGGAAATTGCGGCAGTTTTCAATTGCCAATCAAATAGAAAACCAAGGTCTAAGAGGATAAATCATCAGTAAAACACCCAGCAATAAAGACCTCCGTTGTTAGGTTGGTGTTTTTGTAAGGGCTCCAAGACAAGATGAATTAACTCTGATTCTCTAAAGAATTGGGGCTGACCTGATTCTTTTTTTTCTGTTTTTCCCCCTAAGCTACAGATGGACAAACAAGGAAAGTCAGTGTAGAGACCGTGGACAGAACCAAAGGTGCTCAGGAGGAATACAAAGAGACTCTCTGAACTCCAAGAGGCAACAAATGAAGCAATAAATATTAGGCCAATGTAAAAATGGTATTGAGTATTAACAGTTAACTTTTGTATCACGCTTCACAGTTTACAAATGTTTCTCACATACCACAAGTTATTTAAATCAACTCTCTTTTCATCAATCATTAATTATCTGTTAGTCACTATTATTCATAAAATAGGTTCAACTTAATTCCACTGTCGCCTGTGCCTAAGCCTTGAACTGTGGTTGTTTTGAGTTCATTATTGGGATGGATGGATGGAAAGAAACCTCTGAATTGCCTCAGCCATAAAATCGAATGCCATGCAATAATCTGGAGGAGCAGGGAAACACACAGATATGCAAAAGTTATTTCAATTTCAGAAAACCTAGCCCAAACTGATTTCAACCAACATGCTTCCTGCTGTCTGGCCTATTTAAAGCTATGTCCAGGATGGAGTTTAATTGCCTGGTTTCCCTGAGTTAGGACACGGTTCTCCCCAGAACCAATAGCTGTAGCCAGGGGCAAAAAAACAAAATGCCCTAATTGTCTAGGCTCAACCCAGGTCAAATACTCCATCCCTGGAGCTCTGATAGAAGGTAGAGGGTGGACTTAACATTCTGTTGCTGTAAGAATAGAGACTAACTGGCAAAAGCAACATATACCTAATACATGTATGGAGCAAAATGTTGCAAAGAAGGGTGTTTAATACCTTGATATTGTGTTCTCTCCATGGCTAGTATGTTCCTTCTCTAATCCAAAAGCTGCCAGTAATTTATGAAACAAATCTCATACTTCTTATCCTGATGTTTTAGGTCCTTCCTCATCTGGCCATACCAACTTACCAAACCATTCCCAGTCCAGCCAAACAGCACCGCTCTGGGTCTTTGTTTCTGCTGCTTTCTTTATATAATGCTTTTTCTTTGCATTTCTGCTTGTCTAAAGTATACTGATAGTTTAATAATTGAAGCAAATGCCATGTACTTTGATAAAGCTGAAAGTTTGTCCTCCTTTTAACACCCAGAACTATAAACCTCACACAGTACCAACTCCATTCTACCTGAGTCGCAGTTATTTCTAGATCTGACTATCACAGTCTCTGTTCCTCACTGAAGGTGGGGGTTAGATCTCAAACATCTTTGGGGCTCCTTGGTGGCTCAGTTAGTTAAGCATCCGGCTTTGGCTCAGGTCAAGATTTCACGGTTCGTGGGTTTGAGCCCCGTGTCCATCTCTGTGCTGACAGCTCAGAACCTGGAGCCTGCTTCAGATTCTGTGTCTCCATCTCTACCCCTCCTGCTCACGCACGCTCTCTCTGTCTCTGTCTCTCTCTCTCAAAAATCAATAAAGATTAAAAATAAAGATCTCAAGCATCTTTGCTACCAGTGAAACAACAAAGTAACTTCCTTTCAATAATATGAATGTTTTAAAAATACCTAAACATGGAATATTCAGGAAAAAAAGTAACTCATTCTAGGTGTCTATTTAGGCAGTTTATTTTTGGGGGGGGGGGTGGAGGGCATTGGAAATGAAGTTTTAGCAAGTCAATAATTCATTTGTTCATTCAGCCTTTCATTTGTTCAATCTTTGACCACTACAAACTTTGAGCCAGGTACTATGCAAGGTGAGAGAGATACAAAATTAAATGGCTTCATTCTCATCCTCAAGGAATTCATGGTTTACATGGAAAAGACACACAAGTAATTAAAGTACGATGGAATAAGATGGTGTAGGAACACAGAGGAGTAAAAGATGAATTATGTTACAAATATTCTTAAAACTTCACAGAAAAGAAAACATCTGAATTGGAAAGAAAGGGGCAGGAGAATAGCAGGCACAAATAAAATCAAAGAAACACATTGTGTTTGGAAACTGGGAGTTTAATGTAACCAGTGTTGAGTCCATTTTGGGGTGTAGAGGAAAATGAGGTTGGGAAAATTTATCAGTCAGCTAATGAAAGGCTTTATATTGTATTCAAAGGAGTTTACATTTCGTCATGTTAGGTGACTGAGCATTGTCCAAAATTTGAGGCTCAGGATTAGTATCAGATTTACATTCTAGATGGTAGTGTACAGGATGAATGGGGGTTGGGAAAGAGACACTGCAAGATGGTTAGAAGGTGAGGATAACTTTAAAGATTCTAGCTTGGGAAACAATACATTTTAATGTCACTGTCATTAATGGAGTCAGGGACTGTTAAAAGTAACAGATTTGGAAGATAGGAAAAAAAATAATCATGTTGAACTTGAGATTCATGGAACTTCTGGAGGTATCTACCAGATGAAATACACCATTAGAAATCATTACTACTTTACCTGTTTCACCACTGGTTATGGTGAATAAAAATGAATAATAATAATGAATAAATTTATATTTATTCAGAATAATGAATAATTATTATTATAATGAAAACCAAATAATAAAAATGAAAATGTTTTCAAAGTAAAACAGAAAGTATAAAGTGTTATGTACAGTAAAATATTGTACAATAAAAATTATTATACACTGTAAAGGTAGATAAAAATATATGTAGCTTACATTTTACAAATGGGAAAGGGGATTAATACACTAATGACTAAATGTGTAACTTTTTATGTCAGTTCTATCCAAGCTGTTCAGGATGGTGACTTCACCTTCCTGGACTGGACTCCCATTAGTGAAGTTTAGATGGCTGATACTTTGCAAAATATTTTCCATTCCTCTCTGTTGGGACTTTATTGTGTTTTTCTTTGCCTTTACTTTCTGGAATTTTATTCCAATTACTGTCATTTTCTGTGCACCACAAAAATCTGCTCATAGTTTGGTTGTTTAAAAGGGCTACAGGGGCGCCTGGGTGGCTCCGGTTGGTTAAGCACTAGACTTCAGCTCAGGTCATGATCTCCTGGTTTGTGGGTTTGAGCCCCACATCAGGCTCTATGCTGACACCTCAGAGCCTGGAGCCTGCTTTGGTTTTTGTGTCTCCCTCTCTCTGTGCCCCTCCCCTGTTCACACTGTCTGTCTGTCTCTCTCTCCCTCTCTCTCAAAAATAAACAAACGTTAAAAAAAAATTAAAAGGGTTACATTAGGGGCACCTGGGTGGCTCAGTCAGTTAAATGTTCAACTCTTAGTTTCGGCTCAGGTCATGATTGCATGGTTCACGAGATTGAGCCCTGTGTGGAGCCCTGCACTGGCTCTGTGCTGCGGTGTGGAGCCTGCTTAGGATTCTCTCTCTCTCTTTCTCTCTCTCTGCCCACCCCCCCCCCATATCGTGCTCTCTTTCTCTGTCTCTCTTTCTAAAAATAAATAAAACTTTAAAAAAAGGATTATGTTAGTGTTAATATAGTTTTAGTTATTTTGTCAGAAACCATTGAAACCACAAAAAAAGATAAGCTGGAAGATTTCTTTTGGTTTCTCTGAAAAATTATAATAATCTTATAAACTATATGGTAAGAAAGTTTATACGCAGGTTAAATATTAGTCCCCTTTAAAGTTAGAATGATAAGCTCTCATTTGAATGCTTGCACACACTTGGGAAAATAATTTTCTTACGTGTTAAAATTCATTCTTGAATACCTGAGCCATTGGCCAACATTGAAAACTGGGCTCTCAACTGTTCTATATTTCACTGAGAACATTGTGACAGCAGCCAGAGCTGAAGTGTGATGTGGCTATTATTGGGTTTGCCAGCCAATTAAATTTAAACCAAGAAATCGCTGAGATAAAATCTCACCTTACAGTACATTATACTCAGTTGTAATATTTAACTAAATAAACTGAGAGAAAATATTTGATATTAAATATTTGATATAAAGCAAAACACATATTTGATACAGACTTCTATGGACATATATAAAGAACTCTTATGACTCAATAATAAGAAAATAGCCCAATTAAAAAGTGGGCAAAAGATCCGAACAGACATTTCACCAAAGAAGACATACAGATGGCAATAAACATATGAAAGATGCTCAATATTATATGCCATTAGGGAATTGCAAATTAAAATGATGTGAGACCATTGCACGCATATTAGAATGGCTAAAATCCAAAACGCTGACAACACCAAATGCTGGCAAGGATGTGGAGTAACAGGAACTCTTATTCACTGCTGGTGGGCATGCAAAATGATACAGCCATTCTGGAAAACATGTTGGCAGCTTCTTAGTAAACCAAACATTCTCTCACTACATAATCCAGCAATCACACTCCTAGGTATTTACCCACATGAGTGGAAAGCTTCTGTCTACCTAACAACCTGCACATGAGTATTTATAGTAACTTTATTAATAATTTCCCAAACTTGGAAGCAACCAAGATATCCTTCAATAGCTGAATGAATATTGGTGTGGCCATACAATAGGATATTATTTAGGGATAAAAAGAAATGAGCTGTTAAGATACAAAAAAAGGAATCTTAAATGCATTTTGCTAAGTGAAAGAAGTCAATCTCAAAAAGCTATATGATGTATGATTCCAACTATATGACATTTTGAAAAAGGCAAGAGTTAGTTAGCAGGAAAGAAAGTTACCAGGAAGATAGGGGAGAGGAATGGATAAATGGGTGGCACTGGGACTCTTTAGGGAAGTCGAACTCTCTCTATGATACTGTAACAGTAAATACATGATATTATGCATCTGGCAATACCCATAGAACTGTCCAACACAAAAAGTGAACCCTAATGTAAACTATAGACATTAGTAGCAATAAAGTATCAATATTAGTACATTATTGTAATAAATGTATCACACCAGTACAAGAGGTTAACAATAGGGGAAATACTTTCCTCCTGAGAGCAGCAGAGGTAAAGCATTTAGAAACCTTTGCATTTTCTCTTCAATTTTTCTATAAATCTAAAAATGCTGTAAAAAATAAAGCCCATTAGGGGCGCCTGGGTGGCTCAGTCGGTTGCGAGTCCAACTTCGGCTCAGGTCATGATCTCACAGCCTGTGGGTTCAAGCCCCTTGTTGGGCTCTTTGCTGACAGCTTGGAGCCTTGAGCCTGCTTCATATTCTGGGTCTCCCTCTCTCTCTGCCCTCTCCCACTCATGCTGTCTCTGTCTCTCAAAAATAAATAAACATTAAAAAAATTTTTTTAATAAATAAAGCCCATTAAAAACAATGATAAAAATGACAACGTTATTTGTCCTCTAAGAAACATAAACAAATGGTATGACAATGTTGGTGAATTCCCCAAGAATTGTAACTGTCGTTATGATTTCATAGAGGTAGTGAGATGTAAGTATTGAATGACGAACTAAATTTAATGAAAACCATTGAAGCAAACAAGAAATATTTTATCAGGTAACACTGCATTAACAGAATTGTGTGTGGAATGGTAGTCATTTAGATTGTACTGTGTTGTGCTATATCAGGAGAAAAGGGTGGCGTAGCAGGAAATGACAATATTTGTGTTATCTTTCTTATATAACTTATTCCAATATAATCATATTTTTCCTTGTTTAAAAAGCTTGGAAAAAATAATCACCCTAGGACTGTTAGTGAAAGTTTATGTAGGTGTCAAAATCAACAAATTAGTCTCCCCATCTTGGAAATATTTTTCCCCTTGCCCATGCTGACATATTTGCTTACCATTATATGTTTCCCTTTCTTTCACTGTCAAAATTTTCTAATATCTGAGCTATATTCAATTCTTCAGCACCAAAACTTTACTATTTCCCACGTACCTACCTCTGTTTCTATAAGACTCCATCCCGAGAATTACTTCAATAGTCTCTTCTGTGTCAGACTCAAAGGTCTTTCCTCCATTCATTCTCTCTCTCTCTCTCTCTCTCTCTCTCTCTCTCTCTTTTGACACTTTTTGAGCTCTTATCCCTATTGACCACCCCCATTTTTCTCGAAAGCTTCTCTATCCCCAGATTTCAAACATATGGGACTCCCCACTCACCCACTCCAATTCTAGTACTCTGACTATTCTGTTGATAATACCTGGATGGATACAATACCCTCCCCTAGCTACCAGATTGCTGTTCTTTGCCTATACAGGTATGGATACAATCTGGTGGAATGCAAGACCACCTTGCCAATGTGCTGTGAGAAGAGGCATAAAGCACTATTTGGGAACAGATGCTGGCTTAATATACATGTGTGGATAGAGCATGGGATTGGGGAATAGTAAATGCAGAAACGTGGCAATAATAACCTAAAATACACACTGGATGAAAAGTTCAGCAAGTCTAGGGTTTAAAGCTAGATACAAAGTTGAAAATCAGGAAAGGTAGATACACAGCTGCAAATCAGTAGAGCCGAAAAATAGACTGAGGACTAAGTTGTAAAAGATCTTATTCACTATGCTATAACATAATGAACATAATCAGTGCTCAATAACTACAACTTAAGTACTGATTCAAAGAATCAATCTGTACAACTAGGATGTAATGAATATTTGAAGAGAAAAATAAAGAATGGTCTCTGATTATAAGAAATTTATTATATAATTATAGGAAGCAGTTTATAGAATGAGAACACATAAAATAATACGAAATTAGACAAGGCATCTAATAAGTATGGGAAAAATGAGTAGTAATCCATGTGTTGATAATTGATGTATATTGACTATCCCAAGTAAATGATTTAGACTTGAATTAGGCCTTGAAAAATTGAGTGGAATTTTGTTAGGGTCAGAACAGAAAAGAAGGTATTTTAGGTTAGTGGAAAAGCTCAAGCAAAAACATGGAGCTGTAAACTGACCACGTGTCAGTTTGCTAGGAGAACAATCCTAGCATTCAGCCATATGAACGCTCAAGTGTGCTGGGAAATGAATGGTTGTGGTTCTGGCCCCACATAATTCCCTTCTCCTGACATTTATCAGCAAGCTGAAGAAAAAAAGAAAAAAAGAAAGAAAGAAAGAAAGAAAGAAAGAAAGAAAGAAAGAAAGAAAGAAAGAAAGAAAGAAAAGGAAAGGAAAAAAGAAAACCTGCAAAAATTTTCGTAAGAATCAAAATTGAAGGTAGTGAAGACTCTGGTGGAATGAGCATAGGAAGTATAGGATGCTGTCAGTAGAAGAGAAAGAAGTGAGGTGAAATTATAATGGTTCCAAATAAAACTCAAGTCGCTTTATTATATAAGTCCCTATGCCTCATTCAGACCTTTTGTAATGTCCTGAGGGCAGACTAAGGGCAGATAAAGGTCTTCCCTGCGTGTCTTGTTGATCTCCCTGAATAATTCTCTTATTACCTTGCCTTCTTTGTCACTGTGGCAAACTTTAATTTGGAGGGTTTCATTTCTTCCACCTGCCTATTCTGCTGTGTATGCCATCCTGCTCCAGGAATGCCCTGTCTCCTCCTCTGTCTGTTCAAGTCCCAACCATTTTTATGGTCCAGCTGAAGTCATGCTTCTATTCAACCTTAACCAACAACTTCTCAAAACTCCCAGTGCAAATTAGAGAAGTTACCTACTGAGTCGGAAAAGTGCTCCTTTTGGCTATTAAACATTGTCAGAGGGAAAAACTTGCTCCCCAAAGCCATTTTACTAGGTGTTATGAAATTTGTTCCTCCAGCCCTAAACTAAAGGCCAAACAAAACAAACACAAAAACAAAGCAAAGCCCAAAGTGGAGATAGTCACATCTTTCTTAGGGACTTTTCTCAATTCCTTTTCTTTATTGCTTGCTCTATCTTGCCTTCTAGAAAGATTTCTATTGTTTATAGTCCTTTTACCAGTCCAAGGTTCAACGTCTTCTAGTACATACAGAGAAAAAAAGCCAGTTTATGTGTAATCCCTCTTGAGTTCCCAGGCTTGACCTGGAAGCTGCTCCAAAAGTGTGAGTTCCTCCCAGTCATTCACGGTCCAGTGCAACCTTCAGAAGGCAATGTTGCTCCATTCCTACAAACTGTAGCTGAAGTATGAGCAAGGGCTTGTCCATAATTTCCTGTGCTGTTTCTCTCTACCCTCTACCACAACACAACATAAAGCTATCTATGTATATGGAACTTCTCAAAAGGTGAGATAATTTCATTACAATTGTGACAAATAAACCTAAAGATGTATGCTTTATGAATATATTTCAATGCAAAAGACTGAGGTATCACCGACTTCACAGGAAACGTCTTGATGAATACATCCTACTTCATAGGATTTGTAAAACAACCTCTTGATTCAAATCTCCTAACGACAGATTATGTCACCAAGTGCAAACAACTGCATATAGAACTACACTGACACTACACCCACTAGCCTGTGTGGGTATTGAGCACTTTAAATGTTGCTAATCTCAGCTGGGAAGTGCATTAAGTGAAAAATACCTACCAAATATCAAAGACGCAGCGCGCGTGCACACACACACACACACACACACACACACACACACGTATTAATCATTTATACATTGATAACATACTGAAACGATAACAGTAAAACCTTGGTTTTGCGAGCATAATTCATTCCAGAAACATGCTTGTAACCCAAAGCACTTGTATATCAAAGCGAATTTCCCCAAAAGAAATAATGGAAACTCAGATGATTCGTTCCACAACCCAAAAATATTCATGTAAAAATGATTACAATACTGTAATATAATACAAAATATAATACAAAATACAAAATATAAAGAAAAATAAAGACATTAGCCTGCACTTCCCTTTGAAAACTTTCGTGGCTGGTGTGAGAGAGATGAGAGAGAGGAGGGTTATTGTGTAGGACGACTTTCAGTGTCACTAATGGAATCACTGCTATCTATTGGCTCAATGAATTCTTTTTCATTTCATGTAACTTTAATGAGGAAAGTGTCCAATGACACGCCTCCTTTTGAGGATTTTGCAGAAATGTGACATCGCATTGTCGTTAAACAGATTCATTGCTCACACTGCTACCGCCTTATTCTGGTGGTGCTTTTCTACAGAATTTTGCCATTTCCCACATTTGACACATCTCCCTAATCTCATTTGAAGTGAGGGATTCCTTCACCCTTTTCTTCTCCTCTGCAGACAAGATGCAGACATAGACTTCTTATAAAATCACAATTTCGGCCACTCACATACCTCATTCATACTTCTCAATGATTTCCTTCTTAACTTCCACCATAATCATCTCCTTCTTACCTCCTTTCTTTTCAACCTTTTTCTGCATGGGGGCCATTGTATATGCTCGCACAGATGTTGACTACAATACAGTATTAATGAACTCTTGTATACTGTGTTTTTTGTTTTTTTTTTTTATTTTTTTTTCAACGTTTTTTATTTATTTTTGGGACAGAGGGAGACAGAGCATGAACGGGGGAGGGGCAGAGAGAGAGGGAGACACAGAATCGGAAACAGGCTCCAGGCTCCGAGCCATCAGCCCAGAGCCCGACGCGGGGCTCGAACTCACAGACCGTGAGATCGTGACCTGGCCGAAGTCGGACGCTTAACCGACTGCGCCACCCAGGCGCCCCCTTGTATACTGTGTTTAATGTAACTGGCAATAAGGCAGCAGAGGAAAGGGTCTTTATCTGCAGGCAGCCTGACCTAGAAGGAAGCAAAGCATTTCATAAGCTAACTCTTGTATGGAAAAGCAAAGGACTGTCCATAGGCACTTTGAAGTGACAAAAAGTACACTAGTGCCAGTTGTGAGGCACCTTCCAAAGGTCTGAAAAATCAGTGTTTTCTGCCAAACACTGTGGCCTGAGACCAAGCAAGCATCCAAACATGGGAGATGATCACCCACAATCCCACAGAGAGACAGAGAGAGAGAACCATTGGCTCAGATCATGTGACATTTGGCATCATGTACTACTCATATTGTAATACATCACTCACTTATCAAGTTAAAAATGATTAGAAATATTTGCTTATCTTGCAGGACACTCACAGAACAAGTTACTCACAATCCAAGGTTTTACTGTATTTTGGATACATTGGAATAAGTGATATCATTAAAATTAATTTTACCTGTTTCTTTTTACTTATTTTAATGTGGTTATTAACAATATAAATGTGTCTTCATATAATGCTATGTATAATTCTATTGGACACCATCGGTCTTGAATACTGGAGAGGGCACTCGTGGGAGTTGGGGTTAGGGATAAGTTGTAGGGAGAGAAACAAAAGCCTTAGTGGGAGAGTTGTGGCGATTTTAAAGTTCTAATTCCAGCAGAGAAGTCTGGTCTAGATTTTTTTCATGTCACAGTTAAGTTGAAGGAACGGACACTCCAAGGTTCATCGTCTTATGGGTGTACCTCACCTGTGTGGATCACAGAATTTTACCCACCTCCCCTTCCTGATTATGATTGAGTCATAACCACACACATGTGGAGCTCCAAAACACAAATCTTACTTCCCCCAGACAATGTTCGATAGAGCAGGGACTGTTAGCTCAAATGCTTGTAGGGGTTAGAGTGGTAACTTCAATGAGTCATGTGGACCAGGTGAGCTCCATGGAGAGCGTGAAGAGGGGCAGCTGGTGCTCGCTCCAGGCAGTTGTTACCACGTGGGAATGTTAGCCCTGTGTTGCCAGACCTTCTGATATTTTTAGAAAAACTAGAGAACCAGATTTTTATGTGACCTTTCTTTATGCAGTCTTTTAAATAAAATTGGGTACAGTATAGAACCCATATTGGAACCATTTATACTTTGGGTTAAAAATCTGTAATCTGTGGCCTAAATTTAGAGAGAAAGAGGAATTTTCAGAACAGTTCCATAATTTCACAATTTGCAACAAAGTTACGATGAAATCAGCATTTAACATAAGGGTACAGGCCATGTGACTTTTCTTCATCTTCCCCTTATCTCCTTTAGGACATTTTAAGGAGTCAAGCATCAACAAGGGGCACAGTCACATATTCCTTATTAATTTTTATATATGAACTATCTCAGACATTCAATGAAATTAGAAGAAACAATATAATGCATGATCATACTTATCACCCAGCATAAGATATAAAACTTGAGTAAACTAGTACAACCTCTGTGGGGACCATTTGTCAATATTTATGAGAATTAAAATGTATCTACCCTTTGTTACCACAATTTCACTCAGTATTGGTCTCCTTAATTATACTGAATTATGCCACATACTGCTTCTGCCCTAAGTACTATCCTGAACTTCGTGTTTATAATTCTCAGACCATGTTCTCATACTTTTGATATGCATTCATAAATGATATAGTATTATTTATTAATGTTTTAATATTTCAATTTTAATATTTAATACAGTATCATATGGTAACATTTCTTCTAAAACTCACTGTTTTTCCTGAATGCCCTGTGTCTTTTCTCCTGTGTTTGTGTTGTAACGTGCCATTGCTGTATCCACTTTCTCACCATCACCAAACAATGGGCCCTATTGATTTTGGTCCCCACCAGTATGTTTCATGAGACTTATCCATTTGCTAGGCATGTCTAATTCATTTTAACAGCTATAGAAAATGCCACTATAGGAATAAAACAATGTATTTGGCCATTCTTTAGTAAAGAACCTTTAAGATGTTTCCAATTCTTAACCACAATGTTGAGACATTCTCTTACACACTTCCTTCTGCACTGTGGCAGGGGTTTTAGGGCAGTGATACTTAAAGCATGTTCCTAGAGCAGCAACACCAGCTTCACCCAGTTACTTCTGCGGAATGCAAATTCTTGGGTGCTACTGTAAGAGAACTAGAAATTCTAGGGATAGAGCCTAGCAGTCTGTTAGAAGAAGCCCTACACACAATTCTGTCGCACACTAACATTTAAGAACCACAGGTCTAAGGTATAAGGCTTGGAGTTGTATTGCTGGCTCATGCATTATGCACATCATTTATTTATTATATATTTATAAAGCTATTTCCAAGGTGGTTAAAGTAATTTATGGGCAGTTGACTCCCCCCCCCCATTACAACCCAGGTTTTAAAGCATAATATAAATGCATATATATACATAAATATATATATTTTGCATAATATATGCAATATATGCATAATATAAAGCATAATATAAATATGTAAAAGCATAAATAAATGCTTTAACCATAAATAGCATCGTCCTTAATAACTGAGTATCTGGTCTTGGAATATTTTCTCCCTCCCCACTCCCAGGTATTTTTATTTCTAGAATCACTGAGGAATGTTTACAGGTTCCGGAATTATTCCAGTTATCACTGCTACCCAGCACTCTGTTCATTGTGGCAGACTGTCTCCTTTCTGCTCTGGATCTCCTCTCCCAGTCTGGAAACTTTCCCCTTAGGCAGTTGCTGCTGTCCGCTTTGGTACTTCATTCTGAGCCCAGAACAGTCCCCAACACCCCACAGAAATGATCAGCCAACATGATTTAACAAGATTCTACTAAAGGTTTGGGTAGAAAAAAAAGAGGAATGCCGTGAAACACACACACACGCGCGCACACACACACACACACACACACACACACACATGCACACATGAAATTGAATTAAACATAAAGAATCTCTCAGAGTTCTTAGGCCAGGCTATGCCAGGGTTACTCTTAGTTCTCAACTGAGCGAGCTTCCGCTCAACTATCATTACAAGGACCACCACATTTCCCTCCCTGTATCTTCCTACCACGCAATCCAGACAACCATTCTCAGATGTTCCCAAAAAGGGATTTTGAGCAACTCTTCCCAGAATAAAAATAATCATTTATAATATTTATTTTTGGAAGTATAGGACTTTATTGTCTTCACCCCACCCAGATTCCAGAACAGGATATTGGTTTTACCTTTGCATACCTTAAAGCCCAGTTAATAGCAACAAAACTATCTCCCCCTGAAAAGAAAATACATCATTCATGTGTGAGAGAAACTACTTTCAGCTTTGAAATAATATTGATCAATTTGCACACACTCACACCCACACATACATTAAAGTCACTGACATGAGCATATAGGAATCTGGTATATTGTATATCTGGATCAACAATATACTTTCTGATCACATGGGACAAATTCACATTCTATAAAGATATGTTTTGGGTATATATTTTCAAATATTATCAGAAGAACATGTCTATTCTTTTTTTAAAGCTAGGTTCTTTTTATTATTTTTTAATGTTTATTTATTTTTGAGAAATAGAGAGAGACCATAAGTGAGGGGGGGTAGAGAGACAGGGAGACACAGAATCCAAAGCAGGCTCCAGGGTCTATGCTGTCAGCACAGAGTCCGACGTGGGGTTCAAACTCATGAACCGTAAGATCATGACCTGAGCTGAAGTCAGATGCTTCACTGAGTGAGCCACCCAGGGGCCCCAAGTAGGGTTTTTTTTAAGTTTACTTATTTATTTTGAGAGAGAGTGGGGGGAGGGGTTTGGCAAAGAGAAAGGGAGAGAAAAGCCCAAGCAGGCTCAACACTGTCAGCACAGAGACTGATGTGGGGCTCAAACTTACGAATCCTGAGATCATGACCTGACACAAAATCAAGAGTTGAACGCTCAACCAACTGAACCACGCAGGCACCCCAGAACATGTCTATTCTTAAGAAAATGGTACAATAAGAATTTCATGGGTATATGAGCTTCCTATTTTAAAGAAGTCACAGTAACTTTTTTTTAAGTATTTGAAAACTTTGGGAGGAAATGTCAGGAACAAACAAGCTAGCAGCCAGAATATCCATCCGCTATATCAGTATGGCCATACATTGGCTGTATATTTGAATCATCAGGAGAAGTCTTGATAAATATTGATATGAGGGCCCTATCCTCAGTGATTCTGATTTGTGTGGGGTGTATACTAAGCATCAGTCAATCAAGACTCTCTAGGTGATTCTACCTGCAGCAAAGACTGAGATTCTGCACTGTAAGAATCCAGTGGGAGGAAGGCGGGCAGTGGGGAGCAGGATTATAGACTGTGGGCTGAAAGGAGTCCCTCTGAATGGTGTCAGTAACTCACAAGTAAGGGCAACAAAAGTACTCTCCGCATTTGATCAGGAAGACACGCTTTTTTCTCCAGAATTTGAGCAAAAATGTATTTGTGTTGCTCTTCTTAGAAAATTAGACTATTTACTATGATTTTTTGAAATTCATGTCTAAATCTATAATTCATCTTATTTTCAGAAAAAAAAACCTTCTAAAATTTTACATTTAAAAAAATTCATTTAAAAACAAAATAATATGTCCCCACTCTTGGTCTAGTGGAATTTAATATCTTGGCCAAAAAGTTCAACAACAAAAAATTATCTAAATTTTTATGAATGTAAATAGTGGTATTCATTGAACTGGAGACCCTTCAGTGTGGATTTAAATGTTGAATTTCCAACTCTTACAGATAGGGAGCATCTTACAATATAAATGAATACCATTGTAAAATTTAAAGTACCCAAGATTTTGGTACAGTAGGGAATTGGGGAGAGATGACATAGGAAAATCTAATTGATTGTACACCTTTGAGATATTTTCACATAATTTTTCAGAATCTAAGCTATAATGTAGAGAAGCTGTTCACTGTTGACATGCATAACAATCTCATGAAACTTTCAGAAATACCCAGCCTAAAGTGTACATTGATAATAACACTTGAATATTAAAAAGGAATTGTCTTATGGGGCCGGATGGGTGGCTCAGTCGGTTGAGCTTCCGACTTCGGCTCAGGTCGTGATCTCAAGGTTTGTGAGTTCTAGCCCTGCATCGGGCTCTGTGCTGACAGCTCAGAGCCTGGAGCTTGCTTTGGATTCTGTGTCTCCTTCTCTCTCTGCCCCTTCCCTACTCATGCTCTGTCTTTCTCTGTCTCAAAAATAAATAAAACATTAAAAAAATAATAATAATAAAAGGAATTGTCTTATAGTAGGCATTTTGCCCCTTCATGGACAGTTTGGGTCAAACTGAATAATAAATTAGTTTTCATATTAAAAGTTTATCTAATTACCTAGAAGTATCTATCTTGTTTTGTTTTGCTATTTGCTCTTAATTACGCTATTTTACAACTCTGTTAAGATTGTAAACTAACTTGTAGAAATCTGATAACAATGCAAATAATTCTTGGCTAATAAAAATTAGCAATGAATTTGAAAATGAATTTCTCATGTTGAGAACCATTATTCCTCTCCATAGTGAATGTTACAACTCAAAAGTTTTAGCTTCCTGTTTATTTTTCACTTGTGTGCCATTAATCAGTTGTATTTGGGTTCTTCAGAGAAAGAACCAAGAGAATGGAGATACATACACACACACACACACACACACACACACACACACACACAGGCTGAAAAATATAAGATCTGCAGTCAGCAAGCTGGAGACCCAGGAGAGACAATGGTACAGTTTTAGTCAGTCAAGAGCCTGAGACCTAATAGGGCTGTTGGTGTAAGTGCTAGTCTAAGCCTAAGTTCAGAGGCAGGAGAAGACCAATGTCCCAGCTCACAGACATAGGCAGAGAGACAAAATTGTTCCTTACTTAGCCTTTTATGCAGGTCTTCAACTGATTGTGTGAGACCCACTCACACTGGGGAGGAGCCATCACCTTTACCAAGTCAATTGATTCAAATGTTAGTCTCATCCAGAAACACCCTTAAAGACACACTCAAAAATAATGTTTAACCAGATATCTGGGCCCCCCAGGGGCCCAGTCAAGTTGACGCTTAAAATCAACCATCTTGGTCTCCATACTCATGTCCCTGAATCACATTTAATCTTCAAATAAAGACAAGAAGGCCAGATTCCATCTAAGATCATACAACTACACTGTATACAACCAGAAATGCATTCATCTCTTCCCCAAAGGAGAAGGTTAAGTCTTTGAGTGATGTTTACTCTTGTCCTCATTATCCCACAACTTACATATTATGATATAAAATTAAGAATAAATACTATGATATAAAGTCAATACATCTTACATTATAGGATAAGAAAATAAGAGCAGGGAAAATAGAAAATATATATGGAAAATATCTCTGTACATATGCATGCATATACATGTATACACACATATAAAAATATATTTATAACAAAACCAGGAGGAATATTCATGACAATAACATTCCTAATTTCTTTAATTGGTCACATTGTCATAGCTGGTATTTATAACTTTCATTCCTGTAGGGTCTGGGCCACCAGCAATGCTGCCTGGATTGCGTTACTGTAGTTTTCCATTGACCTTAATTACAAGGCATGGCAATACTCAGAGATGCCCTAATAGAGCTCCTGTATTCCAGACATTCTTCCTTACATTCACTGTGGAATAGTAATCCAATTTACCTTTGGTACTCAGGATCAATCATTCCAGCTGTCACAGTACCTCTCTTCTTTGCTTGTTGATTCAGAGGTATGAGGAGTCTAAGGTGGCTGTGTGGTAGTCTTAATTTCCAGTTCAATGGAATCATTGTTATGCCTCTTGGTAGAAGTATTTCTACCTTTGGAATCAAGACTTCTAGGCCAGTAGAGCATAAGGTTGCAAGAACAGGAAGCAAATGTTTTATTAGTGGGTCACTAGGGTTAATAACGGTGCCACTCTCATTTCAACCCCTCGATTCTTGTCAATGGGAGAAACAGCACCATATACTGGGCGCTGATTTGGAGTATATATACTTCCCAGAGAACCTCATCTCAGCCCTGCAAGGTATTGCCACCTATCTGGCTCTGCAGTGGAGTCTTCAACAGGCCAGTCCACTGTTCTATCAAGCCAGTGGCTTCAGGATAGTAGGGAATATGCTAAGACCAAGGACTTCCATGAGCATGAGCCCATTGCCACGCTTCCTGGGTTGTGAAGTGAATTTCTTGATCAGAAGCGATATTTTGTAGAACATCCAACTGTACATAACACATACTGTAAGTACATGGATGGTAGTTTTGGCAGAAGCACTGCCTACAGGGCAGTCAGATCCATATCCAGGGTAAGCATCTCTTCTAGCAAGAATAAAACACTGCCCCTTCCACAATATGTGATGGTAGAGATCCATGGTGCGGACCCCATGATAACCTCCATTCCTGCCACCATGGCCACTTTGTTTATGAGCCCATTGGACAATGGCAGGGTAGCTGAGGAAAGAGGCCGACAGGTATCCACAGAACAAGTCCTTCTATGCACTTGATTATTAAAATCTTCCTCTGCTGAGGTGCCAGCAGACACCTACACATACCCTCACAGATGCATGCAGGAGCAACGTTTAACCAAATATCTGGGTATCTCTTGGCCCAGTCAAGTTGATAAAATTAACCATTACACCAGTTTTGCATGTAATTTCAATATTTTATTCCATCATTCTTTCATTTAGTCATCATGAATACTCCTATATGTGTGATTGATGATATATATATATATGTATATATGTGTGTGTGTGTGTGTGTATACACACACACATATACACACACATATATATATATGATATATATATGTATACATATATACATATA